>NW_015115691.1:66726-113125 GCF_001443285.1 Poecilia latipinna
TACATCGTTTTTAATATCCACCAGCCCTCTTCCAAACATGGATATAAAGGGAGTATCCCATCAGTGTCAGTTTACTTCACAACTCTGATATTTGCACCTGCAGACTGAGACCCTGGACGGTTCAAGCCCACAGCAGAAAGACCCTTTATTATGTGTTTCCAGTGAGCTGCCTCCAACATGAAGGGTGCTTCATAGATAAAATTGATTGAATGATTGATTAATTGAAATAAAACAAAGTTTTGATATAACAATGTTTATCAGTCTCTCATCATATTGAGCAACTATTTTAACCCACTCTTCATCACATCGTTTCCCCGTTCTTCTACAGGTGGAGACTCATTTTCATCATTCCAGTTAAACTGGGAATGTCTGAGAGACACGAGAAACCAAATCAACACCTTTCAAAGGTTTTAAACTCAGAAGCCCAAATGTTTTTATGTTTGACATATAAACTAATCTCCATCTTATTTTCACATCAAAATGAAGGCGCCCCTACAGTTACATAGTCTCCTTGAAATATTTTCAACCGGTCATGAAATCCTGGCTGGAGGACAAAAAAGCAGACAGCAATATGCAATGTTTCAGTCAAATCCTGTTAATAATCTAAAATTAATCTTGTCCAAACACAATCTGGAGATAATGTTTGTTTTTTGCTCTTTTCACAGCTTCACCAGGTTACCACAGTTCACTTTATGCTGGGACAGGTCAGACTTGCTGCTGCACATCTTTTAACGGGTACAAGAAAACGTAAACACATCTTACTGGTTCTCGCTGCCAGTACACTAAAGAATTTAGTTTAGTTTTGCTTTCCCTTACCTCTCTGAATTGCTCCATCCTTATGTCTAACAAAAAGACCATTGTCTTTTAGTTTTCCCAATATGTAGCTTGAAGCTCAGAGGAGACGTGGCCTTTTCTGTTCTCACTTCAAAGTTGAGGAACAAGTTGCCATTGAAAACTAGACAAACTTCTTCTGACAATATTTTCTACGTCTCTCTTAAAAACACACTTGTTTACAGTGGCTTACGACAAAAAGTGAGTTAGTTGGTTGATTTCAGTTTTATTTTTCAGTAGTCTTTTATGTTGTTAAATATTTTTTCCACAATTATTCAATCAAAAGAAAAATCATGTCAAATTAAAAAAAATAAAATAGTGGTCAAACTTTTGAATTTCCAAAGACATTTTTGTTTCAAACAAAAAAAAAACTTATCTCAATCAAAAAAAAAAAAAAACTGTGGTTGAAACTTTTTAAATTCTACAATTTTAACTTCATACACAAGGAAACCACATTGCAGCCGTCCAGATTACAGATACGTGAATCTGTTGCTTTATATATTTTAGACATTTGCTGCGACAGCAGACGCAGTCTTTGGCTTATTAACCTTGAATGATGCACATCCCTTTCCAAGCTGTGACAGGGTGATTTAGGGCCGCATTGGTGTAAATGATTTAGATGGATTACAGTCTGGGATGCCTGGGCTCTGTTTAAACATTTGTCTTTGCTCTGAGGACAGAGGAATGCAGCGCGCGTTGTGTGATCAAAACCCAACGTCTAACGGCGACATTTCCAGCACAGCAACAACGTCAGCAGAGCTATTTCTATGCCTGCCGACAACTTCTTACAGCTTACTCTCACTTCCCATAAAGGTCTTTATTGCTTACACATATTTTCAACTGCAAATTTTACTTTATTCTGTTGGGGTTTTAAGTGACAGACCAGCAGAAAGTAGTGTGTCGTTGGGGAAGTGGACAGAAAACGTGTCGGATTCAGTTTTGTTTTGAAGTGCATAGATGCAAGATTACCCTGAAGCTGTGATGTTGTCCTTCCTCTGTATAAATATGGGAACAAAAAGTGAAAACCATAATTATTCCTTCCGAGTGTTGGTCTGTCACATAAAATCCCAATAAAACAAAGCAGTAATGTGACAGAACACAGTAACGAATACGACTTCATTGATTTCCATTTGTTAACAAGCTACTTCAACCAAAACGTTAATAGCAGACAGAATTTATTTTAAAAAGTGATCATTTAAATATGACAAAAATGTAATTAATACATTAAATGAGTGGAAATATGTTGAGTCAAAAATACTTTGATCCCAAAGATAAATTAAATGTAACTCATTAAATAGTAAATCTATAAATGAGTCCAGAGCAAACTTAGAACTATATGAAGCTAAATTGGGGCCGTAAAGTTTGTTGAAACAAAAGGTAAAAACAAAAAAACCTAATCCATACGTATATATATGTGTGTGTGTGTGTGTGAGAAACTGAAAAATACCTTAATTTGGAAAATGGTTTATCGTTTTCAGTTTAATTTTTTTCCTTTGAGCAAACTTTTTGGCCCCAATTTAGCTCCAAAAACTTGATTGAAAGTCAATGTTCATGGAGTGGGAATATTTTTAAATGCATTTGTAAGAACGTGGCATTTTTTTTTTATTAATTGAAATCAAGATATTCACTTCAAAAAGGAATTTTATTAAGTTTAATACACTGGGCGGATTAAAGTCAGATATGTGTACATTCAGCTTTACAATTCTTACATGAATTACCCCATTAAAGTCCTAAAATGTACAATTTACAAGGTTTTACATGGTTCAACTTGTTTCTAACCACAAAAAATAAAATAAACAGTGGTTTTATTTTGAGAAGTACATAAAAATCTAATTCAATTATATTTAGCTGATCTAAATTCAAACGCTCATGTATGAAGCATTAATATAAGTTAAAATCTTTATAACAAAACGGTCCGAGAGGACTATTTCCCAAGACGGACAAAGACGAAGACAAAGAATGGCACACACAAACATGCAAACATAAACTGGTTTAAAAACCGTGTCCTGTGTACAGATCCCAGTCAGGACACCGAACGCATCGGGAAGGAAAAGATACCGGCATTCAAACGCAACGTGTTCAGAGTCTGAACGGGTTTTCTCAGACACCGTCGCCTCAACGGTGTCACTTTAATACTTCCAGATTGTGTAGAAACACAATCTGAACACTTTATGTCTCCGCACTGCTAACACTTCTGATGTCATCCGTCTTGTGAGTCTTTCTCCTCCTTCAGCGGTGCCCGCCTCTTTTGATTTATGCGCTCTTCAAAAACAAAGCAAAGGGTTACAGTCCAATTCAATAACAGAAAGTAAAACGGCATTTCCAACACTGAAGTAAAACGAGGCAGCTGTGCGGACGACGCATGCGCCGAGCCAGAAGCGATACATCGACGGAGTCTGTGAGGAAGAGGAGAAGGACGAAGAGGAGGGGGCAGGATGAAGCACATCCCGGTTAAACGCTGCAGAGAAGTCGGGCCAGCATCGATATGGATGCGGTTGCAAAGGCAATGAGCTCTTAGGACAGAAAACAGCATGCTGGAGGCCGAGAACCCTGGTTCCCTCTGATCACACAGAGACTGAGAATAAAGATGTCTGACGAACTTTGGCTTCCACTTTTCGAGTTACTTTGACTAAAAAAAACAAAACAGCTTGAAATAGAAGCAGAGACTTTGAACAAGGTCCTAAAAGATAAACAAAAAAACAGCAGGAAGAAAAAAAAAGCCTGACTCATTTAAATTGAGACTGAGCTGCGCAGCATCTTTTCTAATTGTGCAAAACTAGTGTCTTAGTGGAAACGGTCGACCGTCTGGAGAGAGAGCTCAGCTCAGGACGAGAGACAGAGGGAGAGAGAGAGACGGGGTTTGGGGTGTAGATGTTAGCATGTGCTGCCGTCGCGTTGTGTGGTTTAAAGCATGGAGCAGTAGCCGCCGCAGGCTCCGCCCCCGGCGTCTTCGTCCGTCAGCTGCACTGCCCTGCCGTGGCCCTCGCTCTGCCACAGCCCGGGCGTCTGGATGATCTTCTCCACCAGCTCCTCAAACGCACACTGGACTCCGTCCTTCGTCTTTGCGCTGGCCTCTGCGTGGACGGGGGACAGAGTTAGACGGCATGGACCAAAAGGACAGAGACAAGATGACTTGGAAAAGCAGCTTCCCTCGTGTGATATTCGGCTCTACCTCATACGCTCGCCAGGTCTGAGTAGAGAACTCGCTTACCGATGAAAAGCATGGAATGTTTTCTTGCAAACTTCAGCCCTTCGGCTCGGTCTACGTCGTGGTTATCCTAAAACAGGAAAGACGTCTTAGCTTCGTTTAAACCAGTTAATAAAGTCTGACTACTAATTGAACTAGAGATGCACTGATCCAATATTAAAGGGGTATGTAACATTGACTTTTTTGTGGCGTTGCATCATGTTGTAATGTCAACAAAATCATATCTGGAATGTTATGCTTGAGAAATCCTTTAATCTCCCGTGGCAACCACTTGGCTGTGCAAAATGCCTGGGTGGACCTAGCCCCGCCTTCGAGGCTCGAAGCTGCCGTTTTAAAGCTTTCAAACTTCCATCTTACAGAGCAGCCGTCCCCTTTGACTCAACTCCAGACTAGCCAGCAGCAATTAGTCTGGAGGAGCTGAGCACCTGCTGAGCTCATCATAGGAGCCACGTTTCAGTGTAACGGTGGTAAAGAAATTGTTACTGTGTTAACAGAGGAGCCCTGTCGTGATGATTGCCTGAAGGCAGAGTTTCTTAAAGAGACAGAGGCCCAATTGCAAGGTGTTACATTACAAAGTCAAATTTCTTGCATTATATTTGACAACTATTCCATTTTTCTAACAACGTGGCTGGAAACACAATACTACCCCTTTACTATCTGTATCGGCCCGGATATTGAAAAAAAAACAAATTATTTTGGCATTTTAAGCCAATCCAGCACTGATTTTCCGTATCGGACCTGTATTTTTAAAAAGTTGTGTATCGGTGCATTCCTACGTAAAACATTCGGCGGATTTTTAATAAACACTTCCTGTCAGGCTTCAACGTAGAAACGGTCGCGTCCGACCCGCTCACCTTATCGATTTTGTTTCCGACGAGCATCTTGACGAGGTCGTTCCTGGTGCAGTAGGTCTCCAGCTCATTGAGCCAGTTGTCCAGCTTGGTGAAGGTCTCTCGTCTCGTCACGTCGTACACTGCAGGTGATCAGAAAATAATGATAATAAAAAAACTGAAGCTCAGACCAACACGTCTCCAGTTAATAACTTAAACATTCTTCAAAACATGCTGGATGTTTAGTAGAGGCCTTGAGTCTGAAAGGTAATCACTGCAAATTAGTGATGCACAGATCTGAGAATCTGACATTAATATTATTGATTACTACAGATTATTACCAATAATATTTATGTTTTATTACACTTACAACACCTTGACAAAATAATACCACTGATTTCACCAGTGCTTTTCCACTTCAGTTAAACTACCCACAATTCTTTGCTGTATCACTTTCTCTGACACACATATATATACAGTAGTTTCCAAACTTCTCTCCACCTTTAAACGGATGTTTATCAAGTGAAATCAAACTGAAAAACATATATTTGAGTTAGAAAGGGGGAAACAAGCTAACACTGAATTGAAAGATGCTGTAAAAAAAAGTATCTTTTGATTCAGTAGCAGCACACCTCACAAACATTCAGTCAGATTTCTTTCTGAACTTTAGTGAGTTGATTCCCAAACATCATATTTTGTATTAAGTTTGCTGCATGACACATTTTGTGTAAAAGAGAATTCAAAATGCTTTAGAGAAAAATGTCAAGAGTTTGAAAACACATGCATAAATCAAACAAGATAAAACAAATGGAATACAAGAAGAAAAATTGTCAAATTAAATTAGAAAAAAAAAATTAGATAAAATACTGTCAGTGAGCACTGTTGACTCAGGTTTTTATTTTTATTTTATTTTATTAGATGTCATTTTGCAAGGCCAAGAAGAACTGTTTTCACCTTGTATTTAAAAATGGTCTAACAGTGGGATTCTACATTTTCCTGACCTTAAAGTAAAAAAAAATAAAAATTCTTTTTTTTTTTTTTAAAGATGGTGGTTCACCTACCCAGGATGACTCCCTGGGCGCCGCGGTAGTAACTCGGTGTTAGGGTTCGAAAGCGCTCCTGTCCTGCAGTGTCCTGCAAAACAAAAAGCCAAGCAAGGTTACAGAGTCTAGACAAGACATTCCTGATGCACAAGTGCCATCTTGTGGCAACTTAGAGGAACAGCAATCACACAGACAGGTTTGGTTCTCGTTTCTAATAGTAAAGAAATGAATGCCGTTAATCTAAATGTGAACATTTGAACTCACCCATATCGCCAGCTTTGCCTTGTTTCCATCCACTGATATGGTCTTCACCTTGAAGTCGACACCTACATGCAGCAGAAATTCAGACAATTGGTCAAATCGCCGTGGTTACCTCATGCTCCAGTGTGATGACTCTCACAGGTTTTAATCCATCAGTGCCAAGAATATCACATCCAGCAGACAGATTGCAATCGTCACTGGGAGTCTGCCAAGACACAAAGAACCGCAAACCGTCTCCAAACCCCCGGCAACCCCCGGTAACCGGGCCCGTACCACATCTTTTAGATAAACGACGCTGTGACGGAGTATCCAAACGCCACACTGGGGGGACAGAGTGCTTTTTGTGTCTTAAACTCGAAACAATGGGAGTCTGTGCTGAAAACCGAGGAAGAACCAAATGCAACCAGCTGTCAAACGGCTCAGAGAATATTCAAGCCCAAAAACCCTAACAGGCCCATACGTCAGCGTGAACAAAGCAGAACACAGAAGAGTTAAGTCACTTCGGTGTCTCGGAGCATGGAGGGCTAATAAACGTAGAATAATTAAAAAAAAGTGAATCTGAAACTACTCTGTAGCTCCACGTTGCAGGTTCATCCACCAGCGAACCTACAGACCGAGTGTTGACGTCGTAAAGCGTTTATATGGTGCATTCTTAGAAAGAACATTAGATCAGACAAAGTAAACAGGAAATCATGGAGGAATTTAAACTCTCTTCCAGTCTAACTCTTCACCGGTCTGACTCGTTACACAATCTGACGTGTGTTTCCCTGTGAAACATCCAGAAAAGCATCTGTTTGCAATCGCCCTACACAATGAGACGCCAAAACGGTGGAGGTCGAAGCGAGGTCGATCTGTGTCGGCCGAGACGGCAGAAATGTTTATCGTCTTTTTGTGGAATGGATGTAAAGATCTGGTTTCAACTGTGAAAACAGGACTCTTATTTTGGTGAAAGGAAAGAACTAGATTTCTCTCACTGCTTTGAAATTCTCTATATGGCAGCATTTGGGAGAACTGGATACAAACAAAAAAACCATAAGTGATTATTTTGAAAGGTTCAGTGTTGAGTACTCTGTTGGGCTAAAAAAGGAACTAGTGGGCAAAGAAGGAGTTTTTCTGAAAATGTTGTAATTTAAAGGGGCAGTATTATGCAAAATCAACTTTTTTTTTTAGATTTACATCATCAAAAACATACCTTGATTCTTTCATGCAAATTTGAGAAATCCTTGAATCTCCCTCAGCAATCTTTAGGAATGGTTGCCAAGGGAGATTCAAGGACCTTTAAAGCCTTGGTCTCAGCAAGAGTCAAATCCGTTGAGCTCATCATACAAACTACTTCTCAGTCCAATGCTCCTAAGAACAGTTGTAAACGGCATAATGGAGAAATAATGTGATGACTTTCTGAAAGTAGAGCATTGGAAAGAGTAGGAGCTTCTTAAAGAGGCAGAGCCCCAATTTCAAGGTACCAAATTGTAAACTCATTTTTCTTAAGTCATATTTGACTTAAAAAAAAGTTTAAGTCAAATATGGCAATTTTATTATTTAAATCTTTAAATATGAGACAGTTTTTATAAGTTTTTGTTAGAAAAACTGGTACCTTCAGTTTCGCCAAGAACTGAAGATAACATGGTTACTTATAAAATAGTGCCTGAAAAATACATAATGCCGCCACTTTAAACGTCATTTTAAGCTAGCGCATCACCCAGACTACATGGTTTAAAAAAACAGAACTTGATAATGGTCTCTATGTATTCCGGTTTGTCCTTCACAAACTGCTTCATCTGGGTCGTCGTGACATTTTATCTCTTCTCATATATAACTCAAACATTTCACTGCTGCCAGATGAATTACAACTAAACATCTTTGAGAGAAGAGCTTGACTAAAAACATGCAAACAACAAAAAAATGTCACTTTATGTCTAATCTGAGAGGATGGGTATATGAGAACGTGCTTATTAGAGGGGACATTTTTCTCTTGAACATGTCACAACAAAAGTGGGGAGAGTTCAGGTTTGTTTAGATTCTTCAAACCCAATATTATGTGCGGTTCTGCAGCGGGAGCAGAAACTCTGACAGACGTGGCGTCTTAACTCACCTATCGTCGCCGACTGCTCCGGGTCAAACGTGTCATCTGTGAAGCGTAGGAGAAGGCTGTTGGTGGGAAAACAGGAAGTTAAGTTCACATCTTGTTATGACTCACTGCTTCTTTATCCCTTCATGATTCGGCTCTGGACAGCACTTCCTGTTTCCTGGCTCAAATATCCACCGACCTCGTCTTTGTCTCTATTGATTACCTCACCCTTCACTTTCATTACACACACACACACTCACACTCACACAGGCTTCAGATGATGTCACCGCTACACATGAGCTAGGAGGACAGAGATCACTTCCCAACGGTTACTGATAAAGTTCAAAGTCCTTCTTCAAAAGCCTGATGAGGAGGCTGGCTTCTGACCTCTGACCCCAGCAGAACTCTCTGGGATGCCCCTATGTAGGGCGACAAACAGCACTAAGTGTTTACTGTGTAAGAGGGAAGGAGCTGTGCTGTGGAAATTACTGGTTCTGGGAAAAATCAAATGCGCATCCTTCCTGCCAAGCGGACATCTTCCTGACGATCGGAAGCAATCACATAAAACAAATCCGCTCGCTTCCCCCGTCCTAATGACACTACCTCGGCTTGGGATTATCATTATCATTATTGTGACATCTGAAACTAATCCTGAGCTGAACTTGTTTGTTTTAGCAAACAAAGGCCCACTGTAACCGATGACACCAAATAGCTTCGTGGAAACGCTGCCATTGGTCTGAACGACGAGCTAGCAATCAGCGTGCAGAGCAAACCCTTCTGATGCCTGGGAACATAAGCAGACATACAGTATCAGGGAGGCGGGTGGGAGATATGGACGTAACGTTTTAGCACAGCAATTTGTTGTAATATTGTAACGATAAGAACCATTTAGTACTTTTGTTTTTTCAGGTAACTGTGGAGCTGTGACTCCATGACGTAGCATTCACAGCCCCAAAGACAAGTAATGCTCTTGAGAAACATTTACATTTAAAATATGCTTCTTTAGGACACCAGTTTCATAAAGAAGTGGGATTTATATCAATAGAAACAAACGCAGTCACTGCATTTAATCATATTTTCAAGTTATTTGGTGTTCATTGATCATAGAGTGGAGAAAATATAGCAATAAAAACCTGACAGTGTTAGGTGTTTTTAAACATTAGAAATTTCAGTTTTTTTTTAACTAATTAATTGGAATTTATTGTGACAATGATAAATCAAAAATCTTGATAAATGATAAACAACGCAATAAATATTAACTGCTACTGGTGGATTCGTCTACAGTAACGAGCGCCTTTAAATTACCCATCCATCTACATTACAACGCTCCTTTTTGGTCCTGTTTAGGAATTAAAGTCAAAATAATTGCATACCAACTGTAATTACATATTACGGTGTTTTTGCTTCTGTAGAAAAAGTATTATAATTGTCGGTCTTCTTGTTATAAAAGCAATTAGAGCAATTTTGTTTACAATTGTGCGTAAATAAAATGGTTTTGTGCAAAAACAAAGTCTCCCGTGAAGGCATGAAAGATGAACAATGGGCCAAAAGGATGAGCGGCTGGGCTCAGAGGGAAGGAGTGGATCATCCATCCATCATCCAGGGAAGAACCGGACCTGCAGCTCCTCAAAACGAGTCATGACTCCGATTTAAGCCTCTTCTTCCAGGAGAGAAATTCTGATCCCAATTTGTGTTCCGCAAATATTTAACTTTACAAGCATTTTCCCCTTTCTGTTTACTCATTATCCGTGTTCCATGAATGGTCCTGGATGACATGCTGCGGTGACATTTAGCACTGAGTGGTTGGCAGCGCAGGCTGCTCGTCTGGATCGCATTTATGACCACGGGCAGCAAACCCGAGCCAAGCTGCTTGGTGCGGGACTTAAACACTGACCAGGGTGTTTTTAGGAGGCAGTTGTTTAGCGTCATGGTAAAAACATGTGGCGGTGAAGAGAAGGTGAACTGGACTCCTGTGCGGTAACCTCATCCCGATTGCAACATCTTAAGGAGTGAACAAAGATGAGCTCACCCAGCAGCTAGCCGCTAATAGCTAGCCGCCAGCAGCTAACAGGAGGCTGCTACTGTTCTTTGGTGTTTATTAGCCCTGACAGCTTTGTAAGTAGTGCTAAAAATAAAAACAAACCCCGATGGAAAATGTTCCTTCAGGTTAAACTCAGCCCCACTGTCCTGTTTAGCAAGTCTAGACGCCTTTAATAAAACAGACGCTAGCAGGCTGTAGCACTAGCCGACATCCAAGGCAGCGCTGATTCTTGCCATGTTCTTGACCCGAATAAAGCTTCGTCTTACCTGGACTTGCCAACGCCACTTTCACCGATGATTAAAATCTTCAGCGTCGTTAAGACGTCGTCTTCCATTTCCCCCTGCGAGGGCCTGTTTATCTCTTTGTAATTTCAAAAACAGAGAAAGAGAACTTGGCTCCTGGATACAGCTGGCTGGAAGCACAGATGGTTTGACTCGGTAAGACGTCTCACTCCAACCATATCCGGAGTGACTTGTTGGCACTTCCGGTTATCCAGCAGATTGCATAAGATAGAGCACATATGCGTACAGTCATGGAAAAGAAGACGTTTTTTTTATTCTTTGGTTTTAGAAGTCAGAGCATAATGACATATGATGTGAATTTTACCAATTAATAGTAAAAAAAAAAAAAAAAAAAAAAAAAAAAAAAACATTAAAAAATTTTAAAAAAGTTTTTTTTTAATTTTTTTCTAAACAGCAGAATTTTTGGTCACATTACTTATCCTGAAGCAGCAGGATAAGTATAAACTGTTCCATGTCCATTTTCTGAAATGCTATATTAGTTTCAAGCCAGTTGTAATGAGATGCATTTCTTCCAACAACTTCCACTCTTGATTTATGAGTCCACAAGATATTTTCCCTCAAATCTTTGAGATCCAGATGTTTTTGGCTTTACTGGAATTAATTTATGAGCTTTTTTAAAAAAATTTTTACCTTGGAACTCTCAATGGGAATAGTTGCCCAGTCTCTGTCTTGTTGTTGAATCATTAACGCTGAGGTCTGTGATGCTTTAGATGTTATTCCTGGTTTTCAGTGGATGTCTTGGAATAATCACCACTGTTCTATGTTTATTATTTGTAGCCGATGGCTCGTTCTGTGGTTTGCTGCAGTCCCAAACCTTAGAGTTGGACATGTAGTCTGAAAAATATCACTGACTTTGTTCCTCATCTGTTCTTGAATTTCTCTAAATTGGGAGATTATATGTTGCTTTTTGATAGCTTTAAACCTACGTCCTGTTGTAAATGTCTGCCAAAAACAGCACATTTTGAGAATGGTCTCAGAAATTTTCTACACAAAACTTCTAAAATTTCTGAACTCCAAAAGTAAAAAAAATCTGAAGGAAAAAAAATCAGAAATTTTGAGATTGAACTCAAGAAATTTTCTGGGAAAACGTTGAAATTTCAGATTCAGAGGCCAAAATGTTTCAACTTTCGAAGTCTGACAATTTCCAAAAGTCGGAATATTTTTTGACTTTTTTGAAAATTTTTCTAGACAATTTCTGAGACTAATCTAAACATTTCAGAGCTTTTTCTCTCAAATGTTTGACTTCTCAAACTCAGAAATGTCCTTGTTTTTTCTAGAAAATTTCTGAAATTCTTTTTAAAAAATCTTTGTGGAAATTTTACTATTTTATTTTTCCATCTAGAATGGCCATAATATGCCATCATAGTATGCTGCACATTGTTCAGACAATACAAATTAATATTAGACCCTTACCAGTATAGCATGGTATAATAAGAATTGAATTAATTCAGAAAAATAAATTTAAAAGTCTCCACTTTAATAAAGTGGACGTAGTGTACAATGAAGAACTACTGTAATGGTGTTAAAGAGAACCACAAACTAGCCACACAGACAAAAACACCTTTTTTTGGTATTTAATAAATATCTTGTGAACAGCACTGGGGAAAACATGGTAATAAAATAAAAAAAAGGCACTTTAAAAGCAATATTTTTGAAAGGCCTGTGTGTTGTAGTTTAGAGGCATCTGGGTGATTCAGGGACATCTTCAGTCATTCAGGGTGAATAATAAAACTGGCACAGAAACAAATCGATAAGAAAACACGTGGGACCTGAGGATTAAAAAAATTCATAAAAAAAGAAATGTGATTACATCAGAGCTGTATCTCAGAGCTGTATATAACTGCAGAGATTTTTTGATTGTTCAGCATTGCTGTGATGTCATTTTAAACAAGTGGTATACAATCCCTTTGCGGTAGCACGCCATCTCGGCACTACAAATAAAATACTTCATATCTGTCTTGTGTTTTGACTTTTATAGTAGGTCAGCACTCTGCAAGAGTGCAAAACAAAAAACAAACAACTGAAATCATTTGCAAATTCAAAACTACATGTACAACCACTTTATTCGCTCCTATTGTCCAATTTGTACTGAATTCTGCTCGACATTGTTCAGAATACCTTATTGCAATCGTTTTTCTAAATATACACAGACGCACGTGACACGAAGTGCAGCAACAGTGACGCGTTAAACAGGAGGCTTGACTGCCAAGAAGCACAAACTGGAGAAGTCTTTCTAAAGCCGTAGGCTCCGAATCGGACCAGTCCGTCAGCAGAAAACAAAACGCGACACTTGGAAGTATGTACAAAGACCGCATACTGTACATCAAAAATACGACACTTGGGGTATAAATTGTACGTGTTAGTAACAACAAACAGGACGCAGTGGCTGAGTGATACAATGCTACGACGAAGCAACAAAGACGAACGCACAAATTTTCCGCCACTCGCTCCCGCCGGACGCCGGACCGGCTGGTGTATGACTGCAGCTGTTGCAGAGATGGTGTCAGAGTTCAGGAAGGACCCCAGGGCCATCATTTGCCCTCGTACTTCGGATTGACCACAGTTGTGACAGCACTTTTGTAGATTGGATTTTCACCCTGGAGAGGACACAAAAATAACAGAGTTCAAATTCAAAACCCTCACAGCTTTGAAGACAGCTGAACAAGTAGAGCTCCTTAAAAAAGTTTTTTTTTTTTTTTTGGAACGTTTTGTCATTTTTTACCACAAACTTCAAATCCCAATAACTTCAAGATGTGTTATTGGGATTGTATGCAGTAAACCAATACAAAGTAGTAAATAGTTGAAAAGTGGAAGGAAAAGGACATAAAAGTGATGCATTCAACACTGATTGAATGCATAGTTCTGGTGAAAGCTCAACTCTTGCCCCAGACTCAAGTCTTCTCAGGTCAGTCTGAAGTAGTTGCTCACCCAGTTATCTACCTCCAAACATCTTCTGATCAACTCTGAACATTTTCACTGTCCCTCTGGATAAAAGCCTTTCCCACCATTCCCCAGCATGGGCCACAAAGTGATATTTTGGTCTCATCCAATTATGGTAGACTTATTCTTTCCTTCTAGGAAGGTTTTATTGTTGTAACTCTAATATAAACGTCAGCTTTATGGACATATTTCTAGGGTTTCACCAATTGCAGTTTTTTTTTGGCTGATCATCGATCTTTAAAAAGCCTGACCTGCCGATTCAGATACTCATTTGTTGACTGAAAAATCGCTAAATAAAGTGACCAAATTGCAAACTTGGCCACACTGGGGTGATTACTGTTAACCTGTTGTGCGGGTCGGTCAGTCAACCCTCTCACGGTGGAGCAAAAGAGGGCAGTGGCTGATTTTCAGACCCTTACCCAGGTAGATAAAATCCATGGAGAAGATCGGGTTCACATATGTGTATCGGCCAATCATCGATCTATCGGGGTGGATTTATGGGTCCACTCCTACATATTTAAATTTTTGGAGGATGGGTTGACAAGGTTGGGATATAATTTTATACCTTAACTCTGCTTGAAAACTCCTGATAACTTCCTTGATAAACTGTCTAGTAAATTCCCTGATCTTCCCAGAACAGCTGATTCTGTGATTAAGTCAGTGAACTCAATACCAACTAAGTACCTTTTTAAGGCAACTGGCTGTATGGAATTTTATTGTGAGGCATCGAGGTAAACTACCCACCACTTTTCAAAACTTTATTTGCCAAGAAATTTGAAGATTGTGTTTTCCTTACTTCCCACATTCTTTTTGTGCTCTACTTAGTCTTGGTCTAAAAGAGAAACATCTCTTGAGGAAATATTAAAGTTTGTGGTTTTAATGTGGAAAAAATGCAAAAAAGTTCAAGAGGCACAGATACTTTTTGAAATGTGCTGCAGTTTTAGTTTAAAGAAGAAAAAACAACAAAAAAAACGAACACACAAATTAGTCGCTGAATGTCAGTAGAGATCATCCCTTAATGAACACGTCTTGTATGCAGGTCACACTTTAAGGACATGCCAGACAGCCACTAGGCCTCATAAACACAATTATTCAAACACTTACCACATAATGCTTTAGTTAGACGTTTTTCATACCACCCAATATTTCCAAAGGTGAGTATTTTTTGCTGCATTGTTTTGTCACAGCACACTCATGCAGTCTTTTATAAACTGTAAATCTGAACAGGGATTTTACCCCTACTTCTGTAGCGGCTATGTTGTAAAAAAAAATAATAATAAAGAAAGAAAGAAATACAGAAAAAAAATAGAATGACAGAAGGAACTAAAGGCAGAGGACACACAGAAAAAAAAACACAGCCCATGCAGGAAGAACAAGAGGAGAGGAAAAGAAATACGAACTCAAAGGACAGCGCCTTTACGTCCATAGTTCGGGTTCTGGAACTGATTGATTGGACTCTTGTAAATTGGGTTTTCTTGCTACAGGTGGAGAATGAGGACAGAGGAGAGTTCACAAGGAACATCAGAACAGTAGAGAGGAATAAATAAAAAGCATACAGGGAGAAGAACAAGGTCAGGTGAGAGCAGAGGACGGAGGACAACGCAGCGCTCCCCTACGTCTTTCTAGAGAATGCCACGTCTGTCTGCCAACGTTTGAGCTATGGCCAGAGAGAGATGATTTTAACATTCAGTTTAACTTAAGAGTTACATGCAGAAAAAACAAAAAAAAACAAAAAACTAAGCTGATGACATCCTCAAATGACAAAGTTTTCCTGCCACTCATATAACTCCTACTGAATAACTGATCTGCTCTTTATGGATCCACCAGGCCAGTAGAAAGAACGGTAGAATACTGTGATCTACTGACTGGAAGATCCTGACCTCCACCGTTCTCTGTATGCTAACGCTACATTGCTGTCCTTTGACATCTGCCAACTTCACCTTTAGATGGTGACTATATTACAGTGTGAACACCTTTGTAAAAACATAATTTTTTTTAAAAATAAATAATAAATAAAATGTCTGTTTCCTGGAATAATTTGCATTGAAATGAATTGTGAGAACTGGATAACTGGGGAGAAAAAAAATCATTTGTTAGTTAAACTGAGCTTAATGCACTTCTTGATAACTAGGACCAATTAGAATATATGAGTGAACTGAATTGAGCTGGTTTGTGTTGCTGTGTTCTGGCTTTCCTAAATCCCTTAAATCCTTAGCACAATCAATTACAATTATGCTGTAAGTTTTTGTAGACAGCCAGGTCACTATATGGTGTCAGAAGTGGGATTTCATCCTGCTGCTATCTTGCTTCTAGATGCATCGTAGCTGCATTTAGAATACATTTCAGACAGTCAGGTTGTGGGAATGAATACATTTGTAATTTGTTGAGAGGACATGATCAGCTGCTTTTGCTACAATATGTTCCTTGTTTTTCTAAAGGGGAACTTAAATACAATTATTGTCACTTAAATAAAATTAAAACCACACTTTTTGCCAAAAGAATATTTTTCTTTTCTTTTTTCTTTTTTTGCCTAAATCATCTTTCGGCAAAAAAAAAGTGGTGATTTTTTTTTTGGACAAAATCACTTTTTGTATAAAATGACTTAGGCCAATATTTTAGGAAGGTGAATACAATATCAAATTTGTCATGTTAATCTGAATTCAAATCAACTGTGATATAATCCTGCCACTAGGTGGCGGAGTACGACTTCATATGGTCCTAAGTAAATTCCTGCTTTGCCTCCTGTTGATCTTGGCTGCCATTGTGACATGAGGGAGGAAGCGGGGCGGGAAGAAGGCTTGGCCCCTCCCTGGAAAAAGTTTTGCTATGCACAGAGCACATAGCATTCCCAAAAAAGTCCACACTGACTCCCAACATTTTTCCTTCTTCGGTCGAGCCCTGTTCAAAAGCAACAAATTCAATCTGTCTTCACAGCTGCCAGAGCGCTCAGAGCAGGAGCGAGGGCGCTCGTAATGATATAAACACGGCAGTAAATCCCATCTGCTGCTAAGAACAACTGATTACCTTCCCTGTGAAGGAACAGAGCAACACAGAGGGCCGAGCTGCACCTGTTTTCCACATCTGACTCGCCTCTGCTAAAATGCTGGCCAAAAACGTCGGCAGGATTTCCAGACACCCACCGTATCCCACTTGGCGTTCATCTTCTCCTTCTCGAACTTGGCGAACTCCCTCCTGTCGTGGATGATCATCAGCAGCTTCCAGATGAGCAGCAGCGCCAAGCCGATCAGGACGATGCCGGCGACTACGCCCGCGACGATCGGGATGAGATCCGGGCCCTTGGGGCAGTCTGGAACGGGGCAGCAGAGTTAGGATCGCCAAACATGTCCGGCTAGGGCAACCTCTGTAATCGCTACGGGGTTGGGGGCTGTGCTCACCCGGTTTATCCAACACGTAGACCACCTTCTCCGAGCTGTTGGTGACGGTGTACACGTAGTAGATCCAGCAGTCGTTGGCGTCCTTCTCCTTGCAGTGCGTGAGGGGGTAGGATTTGTCAGTGGGCTGGGGAAACTTGTCTTTGGTGTCCACTTTACGCATGGTGAAGTAATTGCATTCCTCCTCACATACGTCTTTCTTCACCCCGGTAAGAAACATCCGGCACTCCACGCAATCTCTGAAGAAAACCGCATTAATAATAGTAAAAACATGTTAAAAACGGATTGTTACAGAGTCTTTCTGCCAGACCAAAAAGAAGAATTCAGTGTTCTTGACTTTGTGGATGGATTCAGTTGTGAACATAGAAACTTAAAGGAGGTTTTTATTCCACACAGTCATTCCTTACTTGTGTTCAGCACAGGCTGAAGGACAGGTGGGACACATTTCGCACTTTGGGCCCTGGAATTTGAGGTCGTCGCACTTGCAGACGCCGCATTCGCAGCGTCCCCTGCCGTTGCAGATCTGCTTGTTGCTGGCCAAACACGTGCTCTCGTCCAGGGAACAGTCGCAGGCAGTTCCGTTCCACATGGGGTCACAGATGCACTTCCTGCACTCGCAGCGCCCGTGTCCTGAACAGCAGAGAGAACAGAGGGGAGAATGACGGAGCTCGTCTCAGCATGATGTATTATGGTCATATTTCTTACGACACAATTAGCGTCATTAAAAAAATAATAATAATAATTCTGCGACAATCAATCGATTCTGAGGTTCACAAATCAGAATTTTTAATTCCATTTCCAGTTCATGCCAGTTTCAGACAATTTTCACTTCTCTTTAAGAACAGAACTCAAAAGTTTTTTTTTTTTCTAAATTTCCTGCAATGAGCTGTTTTTATTTATCTATATCTAGGATCAGAGGCAATGTCATACAGTGACTTTATGAAGGAAGTTACCGTAAAACTAGATTTCAGAATTTTAAATGAAAGACATTTTAAACCAGAGTTGTCCAAAGCAGTAATGGGTGATATGGACTTAAAGTTTTGTTACTATATTTTGTGGTATTACTGTGATAACAATAAGAGTGACACCAACAAAACAGAAAACACCCAACCCGAATAAGTTGTGTATATAAGATCCTTTAATTGTTTTCTTCAAGAAAATATTATGTTTATTTTATTTCAGAGCAGGTAAACCTAAAACAAAAAAGTCATTCTTTTTATAACTTGGGGAAAAGAATTGTGGCCATTAAGTATTTCCATGACCGATTTTGGTCCATGTGGATAGAGTTTAGACATGTAAGTTGTAACCTAAAACATCATATAATGTTTTACTAATATTACTAACATCTAATGCTGAATACTGGGATGGTGTGTCAATGGCTGCATCAAACTATTAGAAAAGAGCAAAAATGATATTTTTGGTCATCTTTCGGTTCTTTTTCTGGTTAACTTTCAGTCAAGTTTCCAGGTTTCATGTGTTGCGCTCACTCACAGGAAAATGACTTGGCGTGACTCTTAAGATCACGAACGGCATCCTCTCCCCTCCACAGACTCACCTCCACAGAGCTTGTTTCCAGAGCGGTCGCAGTTGAAGTTGTCACACTCGCAGAACTGCCCGCTGTACCTCTCCTCCGGGTTCTCCCTGGCCTTGCACTCGCAGGTGCCGCACACGCATTCCCCGTTGTTGCTGCAGATGTCCGTGCCGTTGTCCTTGCGGCAGGTCCGGTCCATGTCCTCCGTGGACACTTCGTTGCTGCTGCACTCGCACTCCCTGCCCACGCGGCCCTCTTTGCACCTGAAGCAGAGGGTTAAGTGTCGCCAAGCGAACGGGGTTTCTTTAGATAACCGGAAGGGCAATTATGACAAAAAAAAAAAAAAAAAAAAAAAAGAGGTGTTGGAGGGATTCGTACCTGCAGGCTCCGCACTCGTAGGTCCCGTTCCCGTTGCTGCAGACCTGGCTGTTGTTGACGGCTTCGCTGTGGCAGTCGCACTCGCAGATGAAGTGGAGGATAATCTCCACCTCCTCTGTGAATCCCAGGGGCTTTATCTTGATAATCTCAGGACTGGTATTGTTTGGACAACCTTTAGAGGTGATGCTGATGTTAAAGTGGACCTGAGAGAACACAGGAGAAACGCTTATTCACTGATGTCAGACAAGCTGCTGGTGCCACTAGACATCTTAACTGACATGCTTGGGAAATCTTAATATTAATTAATCTTCTTTTTCTTGAAAGGGCTGCAGGTTAATGCCTGAAAGACAGTCTTTAAAAAGCTGAAAAACCTTTATTTAACCAGCCACGTCGAATAAATTCTAATTTTCAACAACTTGTTCAGAAAACATTAATGCATCATACAACAGAAAATAGATTAAAAAAATAGATAAATATCATAAAACAAATGTTGTAAATGCTTTGAAAAGGATAAAAAGGTATGATTGAAAAAAATTCTAAAATAAAACCACCATAGTAAACGACAGTGTAATGAAGTATCTCGAATAAGATCAAGAAGAAAAAAAACTAATCAAACCAGAAAATGTTTCAGAAAATGTTCAATAGGATTTTTAGTCCTGTGTAACATTTTCTGCTTTACGCTGCTCTAAAGGTAAAATGGAAAATTGTTAAGGGTGGGCAGCAGTTCTTTGGCCGATTTGTTTCTAATTATTTTTTTTGCTTGAGAAGTCGCAAACTATAGCATATTAACAATACACAGAATAAATATTTAAACAGTAAAAACAATGGCCCTTGTGTTTTCCTTCCAAAAACTTTGATATATAAAACAATATACATGCCTATGTTGAGCACAATTTTTATTCCAATCTTCATTGTTTGCCAGACCTAAAATTTATTTGCCTCCTTAGCGACTTCCTTTGCTTTTGCTTTATTGTTATACAAAATTGCAGGGTTTCCCCCAGTGTATTATAAGCCTTTGTTTTTAGACAAATAAAAAAATAAAATCCGCTTAATTTTTTTTAATAACCTGGACTGCAAGCTTCTCTGTTGCGGTGAGCGTTTCACTGGCGGAGCAGAATTATTCCTAAAAGATGGGTTTATAGTTGATGCTTTTAACAGGCCACAGAGCCAGAGCGCGCACCAATCACACTGCTGGCGCCTTTGCATGTTACCTGCCGCTGCTTGATGTCTGAAGTTTACCTTATACTTACTTTAGCTTATACAGTTTTAGAGTGGAGTGTTACCAGAAACATTTCTTCCAAGGATGCCTTCTTGATGGCACTTTATTGAACATAGCTCACATCCCAATCTAGCAATATCAGAAGTTGCTTACACCCCAAACTCTTCCACTGCATATTAATTAACACATTTCTCACAATTTTTAAATCTCCTTTAAAAAAACGGTTGTTTTTTAAGCTTGTGTTTCTGATGAGATTTCAGCTTCATTTTCATTTTCATTGTTTTTTTGAAGCTCTTATTTTCTTATTGCTTGCACTGATTGCTATCAATCTAAATTCAAATAGCTCTGCAGGGTAAAAATAGGGCGTGTTGAATGTATTGTTATTCTTCTGCTTACTGCAGCATGCATGTTAGAATTAATCTTTTTCTAATCAAATGACAATGCCTCTCTTGTCCAATGAAAGACTATATGATATCTGTGACATAAAAACATCATCTTCCACATCCCACCTCATCTCCAATGGAGATGTTGGAGCACTTCCTTCCATTTTCGCCCTTATTGATTACTCCGTTCTTACAGCGAGACGTGTACTCGATTGTCACGTTGTTTGAAACTTTGGTGTTCTCCAGAATCACTTCGGAGGAAAGAGCCTGGCAAAGAAAACAACACAAAAGATAAGACGACATAGCTTATTCACTGGAATGCCATCTGGAAGCCCGGTTCAGACAGCAGAGAATAAACAAAGCATTAGCTGCAGATTAAGGAGGAATGCAGGCACAACTTAACTCGGAATGCTGCACAAGGTTCCTGTCGCTCGTTTGAGCAAATGATAATGTGATCAGTTCGACTGGATTTGAGTTGTACTTAAAATCCTGAAGAATGTACTTACATTGTAAGCATCTATGATGAGGTTGATGACGTTGCTCGAGTTGGCAGACAGAGTGCCTACTGCAGACTTTGGTATTAGATTTTTCAGTTCCTGCAGAGTTAAAGAGGAAATACCAAGAACAGCGTTTAACAAAAAACTCTTGTCCTTAAAACCAACCTCTACCAAGGCTGAAATGATTAACATGATTCATTGATGATTGAAATAACTGTCAACCAATTTAGTAATCAATTAATTGTTAACTGGAGTATAAAGGACCAAAAAAATGGCCACTTGTTGAAAGAACAAAACAGTCAGAGCAGTAATTAAACCAAAACTGTACAAATGTGTACATATTCTACAAAAAACTCCTCAAATGGCATTTTTAGCTTCACCTGGTTTGAGTTCTGTAAGAACAAACTCCTCAGTAATGCATCTTTTATTACCTTAAATGGGTAACAAAAGTGGTTTTATAAAAATGGGCGATTTATAAAACCAAAAAAAAAAAAAAGAACAGATTAGTAGACAGTACTTTAGTACTTCAGCTGCAGATGTATCTTTAGCTACAAATGTTCAAGCATACACTAAATGAGTCATTGCATTTTTGGGAATACAAGTTTTATTTTCTTATTCAAAAAAGTAACCGTAGTATTGTATAAAAAACACAAGAGGTTAAATAAAAAAATCTGTGGAATTTGTCAATTTTCTTTATCCAATTAATCTATTAACCATTAGAATAATCAACAGAGCAAATCGATTGCAAAGATCTCTATGTATTTTTGCAGATGAATGTACTGAAATGGTACATTGTTGCCAACTTACGGCAGAAGTTTGAGGCTAAAATGTCATTATGATTACAACAAAAGGTTTAGAGGAGAAAAAAAAGGCTAATGTGTGCTAACCTGATAAACGGGCTGGAACTCTTCTGTGACGGCAAAAATAGTCTGAATGTTGTTGTCACTCAGCTTCTGAACCAGGTGAGCGATCGAGGGGTAGTCCTGAAAAGACAAAAGAGAGAGTAGGTTACTTGCACGTCACAGGAAGCCAAAACAGCAGACATTCCCTACATAGTAGTGGCTCATGGTGTAGATGTTGTTCTCTAGGTGGCATTTCCCGTCGTTGGGCAGCACAATGCCACCCAGCTTGCCGTCGCCAGCAAAGTGGAATCCGGCGTCAGTGGAAAACACCAGTAGGCGAGTTACGTTCCTCCAGCCAATCTGTTTCTGTAGAAAAAATGAACAGAAATACCAATCTGCAATCACCTCAAATCTCTGGAAACAGAGTTGTAAACGAGCAGCTTAAAAAGAAACATATGAGGGCTTGAGTCGCATCCAAAAATAGAAGACTCATAAAATATCTCCACCCATTTCAACGTTACTAGATACATCTGGTGAGGTGAAGCTGATAGAAAGCGGCGCGAACGGTGGGAAAATTACCCTCAAAACCTGGACCTCATGTTGAGGTCAGTGGCTTACCCCACACACGGCCACTTGCATGATGGCGTCGAAGCCGCCCTCGGGGGAGTCCAGGTTCCCCGAGATCTGCTGCTCCCCCACCAGAGTGTTGAAAGTGGCGCCATTGTTGGTCAGCGGCAGCACGTTCTTGTAGCTGAATGGGCTGGTGCAGTTCTGGTCACCTGTGCATGGATTCAGCAGCTTGGCTGGAGTGGTGCTGATGTAAGGCATGACTGTCTTCTCCACAAAGGAGCCAAAACCTATGAAGAAAATCAGAGTTAAACTACAGGTAAAATAAATGTATCCGTGTTTTGGTGAAAGGATATGCTCTAGAACTGCATCCAGATGGTGAGCCCATTTCTACTCATTTGTGAATATTTTGCATCAGTGCATGACATGAGCTGCGTTTCCATTACAAATGTGCATAAAACTTATAGTACTGCGATAAACAATATTATTACAATAGTATTGTTTATTGCGATACAATACTATACAATAAACAATAGTATCGTTTATTGCGATAAAGAATACTATTGTTTAAATGGGTAATCATCTTTATTCTTAATTCTTTATTCTTATAGATAGATACAGATAGATACAATAAGCAATTAAATCAATTAATTGCAAGATAAATTCAAATGAGTTTGATCATTTCCATTCGAATGACTGATTGTTTTTCTCTTTCTACCAAAGTCTGTATGACAAACAGCTTCAGTCTGGCGATTTGGTCTCAATTAGCCTCCTTTTCAGGTGCAAATTTGCTTAGAGACTTTTAAGTGTACATTTTATTTGTTGTTTCGGTTGTTTTGTTTATTTACTTTAAAGATTCAAAATGTCATTGAGTTCCAGTGTTAATGTTCGTTAGAAATGAAAGTTTACTGGTCTTTGAGAGGATGTACTTGCATTACTATGTCCTTACCATTATATCTCTTGACTATAGTCTCAAAACGACAATATTATTGTTTATCGCAATAAATTCCTGGACAATTTACTGACCTGTTTTTTGTGACAGGCCTAACTGTAGCCACTTGTAATTCAAGTGTGCTATGATTTATAGCACACTTGATATAAAATCATTTGTGGGGATTTTTCACCAAAATCCCCACAACCTTTTAGTAGACTATTTTTTTCTGCCTAAAACAAGGAGTTCTATTCTTGAGAATGTCACTGACTCTGTTTTACATGACTGTAAATAAATATGACCAGCCTCTCCCCAAAATAAGTGTATAATGTCTTAGCTACATGAGGTCAAACTGTGTCAGCGTGGAGAGATGCTTGTTGAACCAATTTCAAAAGCAGAATCAGGCTATTGTATAGATTTAGAACAAGAGGCATACATAAACTTAGGATGGCTGAGGAATAAATGGGTTAAATCCCCCTGTTTATTACCACTTAAAATGAATTGTATACAAACTTGTGAGTAGTTGCGTCAATAATGAAATAAAATGTGAAAACGGATTTGAAAAACAGGCACTGCTGACAGAATTTCTGTAGTCTGTTTCAGTTCAGATTGTAAAGCTTTCCAATGAGAGGGCAAAGAAGCTAAATGCTAAAATGATAAAGGTGATACAAAAAGAAAAGTCATACTTTGTAAAGCTCTGAGGTAGACAAGCAGTAAAATGTCCAAGCACAATCCATTCCCTGTTTCATAAACTATAAACAACAATAAGAGACTTGAACTAATGAGATTTCCTGACCTATCTTGAAGTCGGATGTGATCTTTGACATCTCATTCATCAGACTGGTCCCCAGGTTCTTTACGTTCTCCAGATCGTCCTTCATGGAGTAGGACAGGTCCATCAAGTAGTACAGGTCAATGGGGTAATCCTCTGCACGCTTAAACTTCAACTCAAAGGACTGTGGCTCACCTTTATATAGTTACAGCGGACAAGAATTGTCAAAATTACAGAGTGATTGATATACATAGCTGGACCAGATGTGAAGTCGATGTTTACGCACCAGATCGGAGGGTGAGGCTGACTTTTTGGGGCTGGACCTGGGTGATTTCCTCTGGTTTCAGTTTCTGGTTTTCAGTTTCAGCTTTGGCTTTGGCTTTGCTGCGATCGGTCACTGGATTGTTCTTGAGAATCGTCCGTTTTCCCAGCGGGTTCTCGATCAATGTCTCGTTGCAGCCCCGTTTTATCAGAGACTGCAGCTCGTCACACCGGCTCGACACGGTCTCGCCCTGTTTCAGGAAGTCCTGAAAAGAGGCAGCACAGACATCATTTATGACGGGATTAACATTTTGAGGTGCTTCAGTCAGGGTCCATTGGATGGATCGACAATAAATGGAGAAATTAATAAACAGCTTGTTCATGTAGAAAAATGTATTCCTATTCTTGGGAATTCTGAATCGATAGAAATTGCTCAAATCAAATCAATCTGCTTAAGTTTTTGCAAAATTAGGTTTTGAATATTGATTTGATATCTTTTTATTTAATACAAAGTCAGGCAGCTAAGATAATCTAAATCTGATCATTTAAGTTATGAACAAACCCTATTTTTGTTTAAATATTAACTGATGGAATTTGATACAACTGGAATTGTTTTAAATGAATTTTCTATTTTCTTAGACTGCTTTTCCTTTTGACAGTCACATAATTAAAACAGAATCTCTAAATAAATTGGTTTCTGAATCAAACCATGACCCTACAAAACAGAATCAAATTGTAAGTCACTGAATAGCATCACATTACTTAATCATCCTTTTATTTACAATCTCACTGTTTTAATGGTTTCCTTTTCATTTTTTATTATTAATCATTTAGTTTTTTTTACATTTACTGTCCCATTTGATTTGCTTAAAATGCAAAACAATAAGCCATGCCTGTGTTGTTTCCAATCAGAAACGGGTATGAAGAATTTTGACAATAGTTGGAAGACACATAAAAAAGACACTTATGTAAAGCAGAGCCTTCTATAGAACAGAAACACATGATTTCACTGCTGTGCATTACTCTGCAGTGAGTGTAGCTGACAGCTCTGAGTTACACACCGGGTCTGTACACCAGCCACATTTGGCTCCGGCCTGGATGCACTCTCCGCAGTGTTTGGCATTTTTGTTGATGCACTCGTTCCCCTCTAGATGGAAAACAAAGAAAAAGGAGTGATCAGAGTCAGAGGGAGCAGCGCTACAGAGCGGCCCTGCGACAGAAACTTCAGACATTTACGCATCAGTAGGTGTGAAACACTGAAGGCTCAGAATATTCCATCTGATTCCAGGATGCTACAGCACAACAGCTTCTTCTACGAGTTCATTAAACTAAAGTAGCAAACGCTTCTGTTATTATGGCCATTCACTGAACAACACAATGACATCATGTGAAAAAGAAAGTTTTAGCTTCATATTAGAAAAAAATAATAAAATCAACTTTACCTTTCTGAGAGTTACAGCAGTAAAAGAGTCCTATAAATGCAATGAAGATCAGCTTCAGATCCATCTGAAAACACACAAGACAAGACATTAGGGCTGAAACGATTAATCGTGATGAATCGATTTTTGAAACAAGTAATCAAATTATTACTTTTTTATTACTTTCTTAAATTATTATCAAGTAATCAATTATTTGACAATTATTTCACCTAAATAATTGTTAAATATTTTGAGTAAATAAAAATATTGAGAATGTGCCAATTTTTAAATCTGATTAATCGATTTGATTAATCGATTGATAATCGTCAGAATAATCAATTACTAAAATATACACTAATTGCAGCCCTAAAAGACATGATCACAAGAAAAAGCACCTTTAGAGGTGACTGTGTTTTAGATCCAGTTGATAGGACTATCTGCTTGAAGGTCTTAATGTTTGCATGCGCAACACCACCGAGCCGAACGAAGCCGACCGCAGCAGTGCAGACGGATCTGCTCGAGGTAACGGGCTGCAACTGTAAATGGCCTGCCTGTAATTGGAGGTCATAAATTATCCAGGGACAGTTGCTTGGCTTCTCTCTAGCGGTCACGGAGGAACAGACGGCTAATTAAATTCAGACCACTTTCGCACACAAACATGTATCCACGCAAAGAACAGGCCGCCACTCCTCCCCAGATTTCCCCTATTACTGTAAATAGCATCGTCTCCTTGGAGTCCCACCCCTCCGCTGTCGAATTTATTGATCCCGCAGGCTTTTTGGTCGGAACCGTATCGACGCACCTTGGTCTAATCCTAATGCAGAGCTCGGGGCTCACTAATGGATGCAGTGACTGCAGGTCCTTCCCCTGCAAGAAAAGGTTGATTTGAGACATGTACAGCCTTACTGGGCGTCTCAAAGCACATTTAATCTTTTATGTCTACTGTTTATTGTCTATAACCTACTAATAGTCTTTTCTTCAGTAAGAAAATTTAGATATATTACTAATAAATACTACACAGAATGATTACTGGTTGACCAGGAGTTCGAATTTGTCAAGAGTCATCTGTCCTCTAATGATCAGAACCAAAGAAAATGGAAATAGAAACTCTTTGGAAAGAAATATATAATCAAATTAACTCACACTTGAGATCTGAGATCATTTTTATCAAATAATACATCAACTTTCCTTACTTAAAATATCTGTTTAAGTAGACGGGAACAAAAGGGCTTGTTTACAGGTACAAACCAAAGCAGGAAGGCGCACTCTTACAATGTTATCTCTGAGGTATTTGAAGACTGAAACTGTACTTAAATCACTTCCAGCTGTCCTAAAGAAGCCCTAAAATGTTAACAGTTTATGTTTTGGAGATGAATACCGTTCCCTAAACTTCACCACAGATGATTGTGGTGTTTGGAAGGTGCAAGAATAACGTATTTGTTTCCTGGAACAAAAGGTGGATGTGGTGAAACTGTCAGTGCTATAGAGGCCAGCAAAGTAGAGCGTAGATGTGAATTGAAAGGACAATGATGGATGGTTTTCAGCATCTCACCATACGTTTCTATTCAACCGTTCCAGGTCTATAATTTGTCATGTCACCTTTCACTGCAAATACAACTGCAAGTCTTTAGCTGTACTTCCTCAGTAGTTTTTTCACATCTAGACTTAAATCTTTACCAAATGATGTTTGCAAAAACAGCTCGGTCTCAGTCAAATTGGATTTAGGGGAACAGCTTTTCAGCCTTGCCACAGATTTCCAATTGGATTTAGATCTAGATGTCGATGGCGGCCATCCTAGTTTATGAATCTTCTTTAAGCTTAATCATTCTGTCGCAGTTTTGGCTGCATGTTTAGGGTTGTGGTTCTGCTTACAATGGGGATGTTGTGTTTCGGTTTTCTGCCACACGCAGCATTTTGCTCGTCAGTCAAAGTCCTGATTTGGTCTTATGCTGTTGCATGACTTTTTTGACTTTTACACCTACCTTAGTATGAGTTGGCAACAGAAGGGACATCATCCACCCAGCTGCCAATTTTTCCTGATTGTTTCTCTACTAATGCTCTTTAACAAATTTCTGAGAGCCTCACAGAACAACTGCACCGAAGCTTAAGGTCATCAGGTAATAAACTATGTCGCTTTGGTGATGCTACAACTACAGTAGCCATGTTAATGTAATGAAAGCTGCACAACAGAAACAAACAGAACAGGAAATATTATGACCTCGAGACACATCAGTGGTGTAAGTTTAGCTTTTATTACACAGGATAGCAGGAGCTTAAAAAATACCGCAGCTAAATAATAGCTGGAATGTGAGGCCAATATTGTGCTTGAGCGATAATCAGAAACTCATGGAGATTCATTCCACAGAGAAGCTCCTGTATTCGACACTGGATATCAAAGCATGAGGTTCAAATTAAATCCAGAAGGACAGAGATAAGAGAACAGAAGCTTTTATTGTGTTGATTTCTTTTAACTACCAGCTTCTGCTGGTCTTTTATAGGGGCTGG
Organism: Poecilia latipinna; assembly: GCF_001443285.1. Classification (NCBI taxonomy): domain Eukaryota; kingdom Metazoa; phylum Chordata; class Actinopteri; order Cyprinodontiformes; family Poeciliidae; genus Poecilia; species Poecilia latipinna. Next base: position 94,947 of record NW_015115691.1, read on the forward strand.
ATTATAAAATTACACTGCCTTACACTGTTGGGAAAAGAGGTTCTGACAGCAAGTGTGTGCGGTGTTGACCAGTGCATTCCTGAATGCCTATGTGACTGCGTGCGTGTGTGTGTGTGTGTGTGTGTTCATTTAAATAGACACAGAAGAGCAGACAGCCTGTCTGCAGCCCCCCAGATTAGATCAGATGGCTTAAATCTCCAGTGCTGCGCCTGGGACTTTTGTATTAGCCTGTGTATTTTCATTTAAAGTTAAAAAGAATAAAAAGAAAGAAAATGCATAACCAATGACTGACAATGTGACACCACTATGAAAATACGGATTTTATATAACTTGAGAACCTTCTGTGAAAACAGAGACGTAGAGAGAGAGGTTTACACACAGAGTGTGGTCCATATTAAGGATAATAAACTACTATTTCCAGAGAGACCACACTTCAAAATGATCAATTTCACACAACATTCCGGCAACTACAAAAACATCCAACGATTTTCTTTTCACCATAGCTCCAGTTCTGTTTTCACTTCAGGTTTGGCGTTCTGAAGGATTCATTCAGATGCAAACTAGGCCTATAAAACTCAAGCTGGGAGTCAAGTTATCTTCAGGCTCACGGCATTTAGAGGAATGCTGGTTAAAAATATAAAACAGAGCTGGAGTCAGAGAGCTAAAGAACAGGAAAAGAGCACAATGATGCACTGTTTCTAAAGGTCATTTTCAAGTGTTACATTTGACTTACTTACAGTTCCAACATTTTCTTTCAACATTGCTTTTAAAAAGTTTGATGTGAATTAGGCAACTAGGTATAACAGTATGACAAATTAACCAGCAAATCTACCCAATAAGAGTCTATGAAAGCACCACAAAAGGTCCAAGTTAGCAAATATAAAATAAATATGGACAACATTGTTGTGAATGAATAAACAATATGAGTGGGTTATTTTAGCAATGACAACAATTATTGTAATTTTTGTGTCTTTTTTATCAAAGCAATTAGATCTTTCCTACATGTAGTGATTTAAATATACAACTCTTCTCTGTGACGACAAAGAGTCACTTATGCTAACAGTGTTTCTGGTGCTTTTGTCATCCTAAAATAGGGTTAAAAAGGTTTTTGTTTGTTTTAATTTAACACAGCTGATTCTATGTCTGAATCCGTTTGGATCACCTTATCAAATTTCTGTTTCATGTCTGTTTTTTTTTTTTTTTTGAATGTGTATTCAGATTATTGTCTACAACAGCAGAATTTCTCCCTGGAATTAATAAAGTATTCTGACTCTGATTTTAGTTTATCATATCATATCGAGAGTCTCATACCAAGTAACATGAAGATGCTATATCAAAATAATAATAAAAAGAATACAATTCCTATTGACCAACAATAAACAGCGTTTCTGCCAGTGTATTATAAGCCTGGTGGGCCACCAGGCTTAACTTGCCTCCAAATTTTTGTAACTTTTAAGATTCTTCAACATAAAAACGGAATGAGCCACTGGTGGACTGCACTAGTGCCCCTACCACTGGAATTAGCAGGTTTTCCAGGGGAAATCCTGAGTAAACCATTAAATGTACATAACTTTAAATACGAACACAGACAAAAACACTTATAATGTTCAAGTGTATTCATTTCTTGTAAACAGAACAGTTGTGTAAACTTGATTATCACTCTTACGTTGCTTAATCTGTCCAAATCTAAATAATAATACAGCCTGAAGCTCCCAAAAATAATATATATAGCCCACTCTCGAGTTTCTAACTAGTTCATGTTGACAAAACCACAAAATGGACTGAATAAGTAGGCATCTTTAGCCTTGCTGTCTTTTTTTCCAGTAGATTCCCACGGAGGAAGAGCAGTCTTCTCTGAGTCTACCCAGATTACCAACCCTCCCACTTGGTCTCACAGACTAATGTCAGTGACCCCATGGAAAACGACAATTTACAAACCGAGTTTAAAAAAAAACAAACAAAAAAAACACTTCAGTGCAGACAAGGTTTGGGGCTGTAAACTTAAAAAATACTGGTGAAGTGATAAAAAAGAAAAACCATGCAGCCCCAATTTTCATAATATGTTGGGGGGGAAAAAAAGGTCCCCTGCTCATCCAAAACACCCGAAGCTGAATGTCAATGTGACAAATCCAAAAAACCCTACACAGTTTAGAAACCGAACACATCGTTTTGAAAGAGCATCCGATTGCCAAGAATACCGCACACTCTTCCATCATCCAGCAATACTCAGATTTACGAGGGTTGAAATCTACAAACAACTTAAATATTTATGAGCCAAAAGATGTAACAAAAAACAAATGTGTGGAAGTGAGAGGGAGGGGTCCAGTAGACCAACCAGAGGACTCCAATGTAGAAGAAACCTGAGAGAACCAGACGACGTAGAAGTTACAGACAGCTCCTTTAGTAGGGCGAGGGCAGCTCAGCACTGGCTGTTAAAAGTTTATTTAGCTGTCCTTGTCATTCTTCCACCGAGATAGCAACACATAAACACACACACACACACACACCTGAGCTGTGACTAAAGGCAGCTCGGCTTTTTATGGACTTCACACGGATCTGTCACTCAGCAGGAGAGGCTGGAACATGGCAGATAATTGCGGTGTGTGTCTAACAGGGGCAGAGATTCTAAGGCATTCCTGAGATGTTGAACACTGCTTGACCGCGATAGTGACCCGTCATGCTGGTTCTGTATCCACTATGAATACCGGTTGAATTTGCAGAGAAATGGGTTTCCGCTTGCCAGACCCTAACCAGAAATGTACTAACTGGAAAGTCAGATGTGCCCTTTCAGGTTGAGATAATAGGAACACTCTTCGGTGTCAATGCTATTACCGAGTGAAGAAGCCTCAATGTTAGCCTCTTTTCAGTATCCGCAGGGTTTCTGTTGACCAGAATATTGCACAAATAGAAATTACAGTAATACATTTGCTTAATGGAAACATGGCAATTTTGACAAAACTCGCATTTTTCAATAACACGTTTTTGAGCTATGATGATTTGCTGGATGTTACTACTGCAGAAAATGACATAGAAGACAACAAGAAGTGGTGGGAGGATGATGCTTTGTTTCTGTTATTTTTTCAGACAGTGTGAAACTGACTTCACCAGAGCTCTCACAGCTCTGGTGAAGTCAGTTAAATTAAAATAAGCTCAATAATTTACATTCTCATGATTCATATTTTTTGAAGATTGCGAAATCTTCACTTACAGATCCAGCTGTTATTATATCTCTTAAACCAGCAGATAACTAACTCAGACATCCTCAGGAGACAGAGCTGAACTGAATCACACACAAGAACACGACAGGACCGACTCCCTTCTAACTTAAACCATACTGCCAAATTCTCAGAAGAGCTGACCTCAGTCACATGATTAATGACTAGTAGCATCAGGAAGTAAGCAGTTAAAGCATATGCCGCAGTGTTAAAGAACTGGTCATGGCTGGGAGGGGCAGTGAGGGAGCTGGTGCTTCCCTTACTGAGAATGAGTGCGAAAGGACAGAATGGAGGAGAAGGAAAACAGGAAAGGGCGGCGCACAGCTTGGTAGGAGAAATGGTACTTTTTTTTTGCCAAAGCCATTGCTTTCCATGGTGGTAAGCAAGTTCATTTTAATTTAAAGTTATGAGGAAAAAGGAACCTAAAGAGGCCCGTCAGTCTTCAGTAACATGATTAATACACTGTCAGTGTTCTGAGGTTTCAATTAAAGACGTTTTAGGGATCTGTTCAGCTATTCCACTGCTCTCCTCCTACCCTCTTGTATTGGCCACACAATAGTTCATGCTCCCCCCGTGAACCCCTTCCTCCACTTACAAGTGGAGCCAAACCAGTGGCCCCTATCCCTCTGCGTAACTTCAGCAGCGCCCAATGAGCAACATGCTTAAACTCTGAGATGTACAAGCGCAGGAGTGTTAAAGAAGAATACCAAACAGAGCTTGTCTGTGTCCAGCTCCGCCTCCACACCCCCCGGTCTGGCTTCCCACCATGATCCGATCCAGAGGACCTTCTCCTACCACACAATAGGAATGAATCAGGCTGCCCCCAGGGACTATGACACAGACTTTGACACTCCAAACACCCACACTCACTGCCCTCTCATCCCTGAAAGAATCTGTGTGAGAAGCAGCCCTAATGAGATGTGCTGATGGCTTAACTCTGTTGGTTCATTGTAGCATTTAGGAATAATCTGAGGATTACAGTTTGATACAAAACAGAAGAAACTCTTTCACTGTACTGAGGAAAAAGCGGAGTTAAAACCGGCGAGTGACGGCAAGTTGGTATCATTAGATTCAGATCTTTTAAAAGGAATAAATCTCCTCAGTGAGCGACAACGACAAGTAGAAACCTGGTAATTACCCGTTTGTTAATGCTCAGTGAGCTAAAGCAGGAAAACAAAGCATTAAGGGTATACAGGTCTATACATCAACAGGCTAATCATATCCTTGATATTTCAGGAGATTACCCCAACAATCCCCAACAATGAGGCTTGATCTTGGCATATTTGTTTACAACTTTATAAATTCAACAAGTCAATTGATGATGTGTTTCTTTCCATTATGTGTTCCAGATACCACTTGGAGCTGGGGCTACATTCACACAGCAGGCCAAATGTGACCCCAATCCGATGTTAAGGTCCATGCTCTACGTATCTGACTTTTTTTTTTATTGCTGTATGAACTTCAAAGTTCATTAAGGCCTGCTTTGTGAACTCTTAGCATTAATCATGAGAGTTGCAATTTCTATCTTGACAGGTTTAACTGATTTCTTCAGGTTTCAGTAACTTAAGTTTAAGTCTTTCTAAAGAATTTTTTGAACATGTTAAAATAGATAAAGTGCCTGTGTCAAACTTTGCAATATATTTTGTAATCTTATTGAAATAATTACCACAAACATCAATGTGAAATTTCAATATTTTACAATTTAGTTTAACATAAAATCCCAATAAAACACAACCAGGTTTGTGGTTGGATGAGTTTGATATTCTTTACTAGGAAACATTTAAGCTTAGCTGAGGTTGATATGCATTTGTGTCTCAAAAAAAATGTAGAGTAGAATACCTCAGTTTGATTCAGGGGAACAGGAGAAATGAAAAAATGTAGTGAGAAGAGAGAGGCAACACCCCCACATGTGCTGATCTCAAATCTAGAAACCAAATTAAGTTGTGAAACTGTCATTTCAGCTTTTTTAACAATATTCTAACAAGAGAAACACAGGCATAAAAATATCTTCTGGCTATTGCTGTAACGGTGACATGTAAAAGATAAACTGCATGCCCAGTTTTTTCTTGGCTAGCATACATTAGCATGGCAGCTCTCTGTGAATCCATATGAGGTGAAATACAGGACAACATACTAGCACAGTCTTCCAGAATTGTCTTGGTAGATAATTCTGGAAGTGTTTGGAAAAAGTAATGTGCATGTAGAAATATGGTTTGAACCACAAAGTTCTTTGTTAGAAATATCTACTGAGATTTTCATAAACATAAGTTTTACAAACAAATTAAGTTGGTGTGGGGAAAATGCAGATGATTCACTTTAGTTTGGAAGAAAAAATGTATTTTGATGCATCTTTCAAACTATCTGTAATGTTTCCTCAGAGGCCCACTGTTTGACATATTTGGAAATAATATGAGCAAATTCAGTAGTGTAAAACAATCTGCTGCCAGTCCTGAAAACCAATCTGTTCTGTTTTTCACTTCCTGTAGCCCCAGATATTGTCTCCAATCCCACCAACATTCCTCAAGTGTTCAGCAAGGGCTAAAGATACACCTCTGGAGGGGATGTGGCTTTGGAAAGACTGTAGTATTTCCAGACAGAAAAGCTACAACATTTAACCAGAAGTGATATCATTTTCTGCCCCTCAAAATGCAGCTACATTGTACAGTGTTCACCTCTAATCAGACCCTACTCCTACAGAATATTTAAGGAGAAACAATGAAGGCAAAAACCACAACCTTTGGAGTGAAGCCAACTCGCTATTACTGTTCACGTCTCTATTTCTGGCCTGGTTATTTCTGACTCCCCATGTGGCTGCTCTTGTCTCTCAGCAACATTGACTTAAACTGTTTTCCCACATGAGCAAATACTTTCTTGGCATCTTCCTGAGGCCAAAAACTAAACTAAAGCTTGCACTGGGAAACATCCAGCCCGGCAGCTCGTGATCCGTTGGAACAGGAAGCGGCCTATCAAACACTTCTTCAACTGCTGTCACACCGCTTCATATCTTTCCAGTATGTTGTATCTGAAAATGTGTTCTATGTGGGTCTAAGCCTGAAGGAATGGAGTGTAGTTAGAACATTAAGTCGTGTTAAGTCTAATAAGTTTGTGTAGACTTATGGAGCGACCCTGTTTTGTACCCTTTATCTTGATTATTAAGATAAACGGTAAAGTGATGATGAGTCGGGACAGATTAAGCTACTTTTGAGTCACTGTTTCCATACTTTGTGTGAATCACCTGACTGACAGAGGATGAGGGTTCAATGCCCAAAACATTGGGCCAACATATAAGTCAATATTAGGGTTGTCCGCTAATAATGGTATCGGAAATCGGTCCCATATCAGCCAAAAAATGAGTATCGGAATATATCGACCCACATCTAAAATTTCTGATCTAAGCACTTCGCTCCAAAGTTTTGCTGCAGGATTTAATCTACGTCACCATTTCTTGTATCCCATACCTAGCCCCATTATTTTTAATTAACCTTTTTTTTTTCTAAATAATAAATGAGTTAATTTTTCTCATACCTATTGATGTTGACTATTCTTCTCTGTTTGAGTAATATCACTTGATCAAGCCTTTTCTGACATTCCACACTACAAAATAAGTAATAAATGTAGGATTTGAGCCCATATCATTGTATCAGGTAAATATCGATATTGGCCAATACTCTAAGCTGCGATGTTGGTATCGCATCAGATGTGAAAGCTGGAATTGCCTTGGGACACTTCTAGTCAGTTACCTACTCATAGATTTTTCTGTAGAGCGTAATTATTCAAGGAAATTTTGTGTATTCATGGATCTTTTCCTAGACAGGGTTTCCCCGAATGTATTATAAGCCTGGTGGGCCACCAGGCTTTATTTGCCCCCATCCCCCTTTCTAAGCATTGTTTATTTATATATAGATGACACATTTAACTGGGTGCGAGAGTGTGTGCACCAATTGTGCCATCTTGCACCTGCCCATTGGCCTCATATGGTATTATTTCCAAATTTTGATGCCTGATCGTGCACATTCAAATTTTTTTAAACTTTTAAACATTTTTTTTAATACAAAAACACAGTGGGCCACTGGTGGACTGAACTTGCATACTATCAGGCTTATAGGTTTTCTGGGGGAGACCCTGATAGACATCTGAAATAAAATTAATATTGGGAAGTTGGAAAAACCTCAGCACAATGCTACTTGACACATTATTGGCAGAATTCATTTTCCATCTATTTTCTTTGGCGTTGACTGCTAGCTTCCAGCCACGTTAGCTGGAGAAGGAAAAAAGAATGCTTAAGGATCAGATGAACACAAAATGATTCTTTAAGTTTTTTTTTTTCTAAACATATCTTCATATGCCTTGGAAATGTAAGGCAGACACACAAAAGTGTTATTAGATTCTATAGACAAAGAATATGCACCTCATGAATGCTTCGTGTCTTTCTTTCTTTTAACCAGATGACTCCTTTCAGGTTTACCCACCAACATTTTATTAAATGGATTATAGCATAAGCAGTTTATTATGTGGCTACCACCCTTAAGCACTTTGTATTGCCTTGTTGCTGAAAATGTGCTATATAAATAAAATTACCTATATCTTCACCTAATGGTTCCTGTAAACTCTACTTGGGAGGTTAAATATCTCATTGTTCTGAGAACAAATCTTCTGCACTGAAACCCACACTGTCACATCTATGTGTGAACACAAGGTGCTAAAACCACAAGGACCTGTTTTCTTCTCGTTCTGGTTATAAACCAAGGCTGAAGTCGATGCATAGTAGATGCCATGTGAGATACTAACTCAACCAATTTTTTTTAAGGCACATATTAGTGGCTAACTAAAAGTAGGTGAAGTAGAATATCTTAAGTTTTTTTATTCATCTGTTTCAATATTAATGCTGATCCAATAAAAGAAAATGCACAGTAATCCTCCACAAATTCCCCACGCATGCTGAGGCTGCTTTTCCTCTACTCAAAACACAGTAAACTCAACTTGAGCACACAGGAAGCTTGCATCTAAATGCCCAGGAACGAGCCAACTCCCACTCAAAAATGACACAGTGGCTGTTCAAACATGTGAAAGAGAGACGAATAGAGGCCAAACTAAACCGCCTCGCTGCAAAGAGCATCAAATGTTTATTTTAAATGTTAAATGATCCTAAACATGTCATCACTGGCGTCTAAGCATGGAAACTGTTTCATACAGAGCTGGAGAGCAGCAAACAACGGACGCAGATGTTCTTTCTCTGAATCGGTCGACAAAGATCAGCTCAACAACACTGTACTCGGGAAATATTTACATATATGACAGCAGCTGACGGCAACACAAATATTTCCAGCTGTGAGTGTGACGCGATTAATGAAAAGCTGTTAGACAGAACAAGTTTAAAGTGTGTGTGTTAGCTGCTCCAGAACTGCTAGATAGGCATTTCAAAGTTGAGTCTTAATCTAGTATAAGCCAAGCAAAAAGGCCATCTGTGGGCTGCTCCACTGTAACTGGAGCAATAATGACACTCAGATGTCTTTCATTAGGACCCAGACTTAACACTTTAACTCATGGCTGCTATTTCCGTCGCTGCAGGAGAGGAAAAGCGGCGCAGAGTTTAGCAGTAAGCACTCCGCAGTTACGCATATTTCCTCAAGGGAGCAGTGAAGGAAAACATGTCATGGGAGATTATCAGGAGTCAGCAATGTATTTCAATATCTGCTAGTTGTTAAACAGAACAGTGGACCTCTGTAACTGCTCTTAAACCCATTACAGTTTCTGACCATGATGGATATTAAGACATTAACTAGTAGAAGCCCGTGTGTGTTCCTTTTTTACTTTTTTACATCATTTAGACAACAGGAAAGGGGGAAATTCCAGTAGATCTTAGAAAACACAGCATTTGATTACACATACGGAAAGAAAATCTAATCAACCATTAATGTTGTTGAGTTGATCACATTTGTATGACATTATGTGTTCAAATAATACTAGAAATAGGAAATATTCTATCACTTATAAGTGAATAGTAAATGCTCATTCTGTAATAATAATAATAATAATGACTAGCTGAACTGGTAGGGCTGTTGTGACAGAGTTTAGAGAGTTACTTTTGATCATTAAGTTAATATTCTACAGTCAGTAGGGACCAATTTATCAGACAGCCGACATATTACTGTACCCCTACTAATAGTCACTGCATTATACAAAATTAGGCTGTATTTTCATAAACGGCCTGCTAGTTTCTACACAAATCACTTGGTAATCAGCTGGTCCGCTTGGTAAAATGCTGTTTCTGTAAAGTTGTTTTCAACTGCCCAGAAACGGCAAAGAAGCTTGTATTGTTAGTCGGGCAAATCTGCAGAACTCTTTGAACCCGGATTCCAATAACTTTAAAAAAAGAATAACATCCTGAATATCATATATATATATATATAAAAGTAAAAACAAGTCAGAAGAAAGTATCATACTGCTGAATGTGAGTTGACAGGTAAGTTAGATGAAAAAAACCCAGCACAACCTTATCATGGATGATACTGCTATTATACTCAGTGCAGCCTAGCAACAGTCACTCAGACTAACCTGTGTTTGGATGACTGTGATGAATTCAGATTTATCACAGTATTAATTGTTCATCCGTATCCCTTGTAGCTACAGTAATTAAAACTTTATGAGCATGGGGGCAAAATGAAGATGTAATTAAATGCACAATAAGCTGTGATTCGTTTTGAATGCGCATGAGTAGGTAGGTTGTTAGTATGCAAGATGTGTGGAGGAAACATTCAAAAGCATTTTAAAAATTAGAAGTGAATGTCATTTTTGGTTTCAAAAGGCCATTCTTAAGAGGAACTAACTACATTTTATTCTATTTTAGAGCTTTAGTTGGAAGAATGTGCAGTTATCTTTGTATCACAGCAAATTGCACATTTCCTCAGAAGAGAAACTCCCTAACTGGTCAGCATTCTGAAGATGGACTGTTTGAATGTGATAAGACATAAAAAAGTGACTATTATGGTAGATATGCTCAGATGGGTAGCTACTGTTAAGAAAGAAAAAAACATGATAGAAAGAGCAAGTTCCTGTTCTGAACAAGAAAAACAAGTAGTTCTTCTTTACAGCTTAACGTTTTTCTCAGTCTACTGAGAAATTAAAATAAGCATAACTGCACTTTTCTAACCTGTCTTAGAGAAAATAAAATATTGAGTATTCATACACATCCATATTCAATCAAATAGATTATTATTAAGAAGTTCATTTACTTCATTTACTCCAGTTACTCAGTTCAATAAGTGAAATCGTTATATAGATAACAATACAAATGTGCGCATAACATAGTTAATATTTGGCTAATGTAGAAAAAAAAAACACAATTTCACAGTTGCTGTGTTTCCATTAAATAAGAAATGCAATTAAAATCAAATTAAAATCATGTGAATCAGTTTGTTCGCACGATAAGCCATTAAAAAACATGTGGCGCCATGATGCTCCTACCACTTCCTGTCGTCTTCTTTGCATTTTCCACCAGTAACGACATCCCAACGCAAAACGTTTCATTGAAAGATTTGTCACTTTTTTTTTTTTTTTTTTTTTAAATTGGCACGTCAAACAAATTTATTTTCAGAAATCCAATCTGAGCAATTCTGAATGGTAACACAGCTACTAATGTTTTTGAACCTTTAACTTTGTTGATTAACAGGATTTTTTACTTACAGCTAATGAAAACATGACATTTAAAATAAGACCAATTAAAAGCTTTTTAATATCAGTAATATGGAATTAATAGAAAACACGTTTAATACCTGCTTAACGGTTGTTTTTAATCAATAGGCACTTAGTAATCTGACACAAACAAGCTTCATTGGAATTAAAATATTTTTTATTTAATTAGTATACTGTACTGTATATGTTTTTTATCTGTTCTTTACATTTAACATCTACTTGCTGTGAGGATGTGAAACTTAAATGAAAATCCTTGTTTGTGGGAACAAATTTGGCTGATTCTAAACAGAAAATGACAAACTTAAGTGACCCACTCGTTGAACTCTAGTGTAAAAAAAAAAAAAAAAAAAAGATAAATATAAAAAAAAAGACAAACTTTGAAAGGCTTAACAGAAAAATTAAGATTATAAAGTTACAAAAATGCGAGTCCAGTTGGGAAACTTTGCTGCATGTCTCCTGACTCATTTCCTGCCTCTAATTGAACAAAGGAAGTTGATAACATGGCATTCAGGTCTGGCCTTGCATTCTGGTATAATGTACAAGTTTTTCTCACGTCATTTGTATTTTTTTTATTCCACCAGGATCAGAGAAATAAAAAAATATTTCTGTTGTTTTCTTTTGATTCCAGTTCGGCTATTGTTCTCACTGATCAAAGAATGGCCGGCATTCACAGCCACATCTCTAAACACGTTCATCCATGTGGGCAGGGGCGTGGAAGGATGAAGGGCCTTAAAGTTTAGATCACAACAACAAACAGTACGAGAGAGAAAGAAAGAGAGACAGAGAGATAGAGAGAGGGATAGAGAGAGGGAGAGAGAGCTCAAAGGCTTCTACTATTTACCACCAGCGCAGCATGTTTGGCTTCGTCTCCTCAGCAGACCATGGCGAGCAGAGGTCAGCTCTAACCACACCGCTCCTCCTTGGTCTTCAGAAGCTGTTTTTAGAAGCAACGGGCAACACCAAAAATGGCCCAGAAGAGTATTTGGAGCTCCCTGGAGTGTGAGACTGGCAGGGAAAGAGCGAAGGCAAAATAATGGAGCTAAAAACGGTTGTAGAGGTCATAAACACGCCACTGGGAAGAAAACCTACCCTTCAATCCAACTCTGAAAACATTTGTATTAGCAGTTCGAAAGACAAAGAAATGTGAAGATGTTGTGTAGAATTAAGGGGAAACGTAACTGTTGAGGTCACCGTAATGTGCCAAGCAAAAGTATTCCCACCCTTAGAAGTTTTTCTTATTTCATCACAAGAAACCTCAGTGTAATTTTATTGGGGTTTTATGTGATAGACCAACACAAAGCAGTAGATTATGATGTGGTGGAAGGGAAATGGTGTCTTAATCATTTGACCATCTTACTACCAATTTCATTTCTAAAACCTTTTTACCATCCATTAAACAAAAAGTGTCACCAAAACAAGACATTTAAAATTAGAATGTCACCAACTATATAATAGACTTGTGTGGTACTTTATTGCAGTCCATACAGTTCTTTGCCATAGACACATTACATATATATACTAAGACTGATAGAACACTCAATTTGAGGAACAGGGAGATTGTTCAAAACTTGAAGGGAAGATGTGTGAAAATAAAAATTGGTCCCTCCTGGAAGACACCACAGAAAAAGCTTGACAATAAATGGCAAGCCTGTCACAATAACCTATAAAGTTAAATTAAAATGAGGTCAATAATTTCCATTCTGATGATTAATCATTTTCAGGGGTATTTCATTTAGTTTTGATTGTGTGTGGTTCTCATTTCCATTTTGTTTACTATTTTTGGTCATTTATTGATTTTTTGGTTGTTTAGGCTTTTGTTTTTTTGTTTTTTTTTGTTGTTGTTTAAAATATCTTCAATGCATCACATCCCACTGATGAATCTAATTATGCATTCCAAACAGACTTCTCTAGAGAGATTGCAGTCAATGCTCCACAGAAGATCAGTCCCATTGGTTGTGTCCCATTGTTTTTTTTATTAGCCGACTTAATATTATTATGATTCTGTGATGATATTGTCTGCTATCATTCCTCAGTCAATGTTGAAATCGACCCATAGACAGCGGCATCCATTAGTATTTTCGTAAACAGTGTTCTGCTGGGTGACGTCAATTAGAGTTGGGTGACATGGATTTTATCGCAATATTTTGTACTACTTGTTACAGACTTAAGGTAGGGGTTATACAGAGTATGTTATGGGATAAAAGGCTGATTATCTCCCCTACTCAGAGTCTCTGATGCTTCGATCTTTGCTTAGCTTCCCAGAGGAACTAAGCATGTGTCACAGACTGCAGTGGTTCACATTCATCACTTCTTTCCCAAAGGAACAGTGAAACACACATACTTGAGCAGAAAACACAAGGCAAAACATAGACTAGCTGTGCGAATGTGCGCAAAACTTTGTTAATATTCCACTAATGTCGAGAAAAACACAATTTCGCAATTGTGGAGGTTTCCATTAAATAAGAAATCCAATTTCAAAAATCACATGTGAATAAGTTTGTTCACGTGGTAAGTCATTAAAAAAACGTGCTCCATCATCATCCTCCTACAACGTCATGTCGTCTTCTTCGTCTTTTCCGCCAGTAGTAACACCTGGATGTTGATCATGTAACGCAAAAAAAAAGTTGCTTCCGTTGCAATTTTGCAGAATACATCTATTTCGTTAGGGCTGGAAAAACCACCTCATGCTAGCATGAAAGCTTCTTCATCAAAAACATGAGTTTTTTCAAAATTGGCATGTCTCCATTAAGCAAATTTATTTTTGTAAATTCAATTTGCGCAATTTTATGGTTGACAGAAACGCAGCTCCTCAGAGGATCGTCCTGGGTGTGGCTCTCAGGGGGAAGAGAGTGGCCTCATAACTCATCTGGGATGAGACAGCAGCTGTTCCCTCGGGGACGGGGGTCCCAATCCGTTCAGTTGATAGTTGCTGGCTCTGTTGCCATCTTACCAACCTCCACCCTACATCCATCCTACATCTACCCTCCCCCTCAATTAGCCTTTCCTCTCCCTCCCCTCCTTGCCGTCCTTCCCGGCTGACATCCTCCCATTCTCCGTCTGTCCTCGCCTCTCTTCCTGCCCCCATTTCCTTGATTAAACTGCGCTCCCGTGTGCCGTGTGGAGTCAGCGCGGTCGGCTGGATTTATAAGGCTTTCATCTTCCATCTCACTCTTCAGATGAAACAGCAGGAAGGAGTGGGGTGAGGGAGGAATTGGGGGTCGCACTGGACCAAGCACTTCCACTGAGTGCTTGGTCCCACTCAGTGGAAGTTGTACAACCTGCCAATCAAGGGCCGAGTTGTTTTAGAAAAGCCAACATCTTTGTTCAAACACAAAGTCGTCAAAAAGCGCTGTGGACAAATCCCCGCTGCGAAAGGCTTAAATCCTCCAGGGTGGCTCTCTCCCTGCCTCATGTGACGAAACCCGACAGAAATCACAACACATCATGTGAGATCACTTGTTGAAGCCCCTTTCATATGACCAGGCACACTAAAGGGCCTGCTGCAGATCCATTTAATCAAACGGGGAAGATAACATCTACGCGGGGCTGCAGCAGAAATTCCTCCTGAACCATCACCCATGAGTTATTTTGGAAAAATAAACTGAATTTTTCCACAGAGTTCACATGTTTCAGGTCTCGTATCCAAACTTTCCCACACTCAAACATACCAAAAAGTCTTAATCTTTTTAATACAGATACAAAAGTTGGGTGTGACTTCCTAAAGAGGCTTTTATGACCGAATATGACCAAAAATTTAAAAAAAAATCAATGGATGGATGGTTGGAAATCAAATGAATGTAATAGATGAATAGCAAAATGGATGATTACACTAAACAAACATGGTGATAGAAAATAATGGTTGACAGAAAAATGGATAGGTGGATCAAAGGTCGGTTGGAAATCAAATGAACTGATTGATTATTGGGTAAATAAATGGATCATGAACAAACTGAGGGATGATGGAGATATTGTGCCTGGGTGGATGAAAAACGTGGATGGGTGGAGTCAAAGTAAGAGATAGGTGGATGAATGGTGGAAAACAAAACAAAAAAAAGTTAATATGTCCTTTTTTCACACATATCCTGTTTTGGAAAAAGAATAAAACTAAGTGCAATACATTTTTCAGACTGTAGGAACCCTGGTTCAATTCCAAAGGAAAGCTACATCACAGTTTGTGGCAGTAATTACACTTTTTCAGCGATTACACACCATTCAAACAGACGAGGGGGTGTTTAAAACTGTTTTTTTTTTTTTAACCAGCTCAAATTAGTTAGCGGATGAAAGAACAAAAGAAAAGAGAAGAGAAAATTTCCAGTTTCAGCTTGCTTACCTCGCCGCTGTGCTGTTATATCCGATGCGACATACAGGAGCAAAGAGCGAGCTGTCCAGCTCCCTGTGATGTCCCGCTACACAGAAGCACTGAGAGCAGCGGCTGTCTGCCCTGTTGGCACCGCCGGACACTTTCTCCTCCGAGGACTCAAAGCTTCCTCCGAATCTTCATGCCACTCAACTTCCACTTGGACGATGAAAGCATAAATGTTACCATGTATTTAAGTCGAAAGAGGGAGCAGAAAGCCTTAAAAGAAACAACTGTATCCTTGAAGCGCCGGGAGCGGGTCTTCTCTCCTCAGACTAAATTAGGATAAAGCGGAGGGAGACACAGCACCGTCCGCAGCAAAGCGGCCCGTTAGAAACAGCGCTTCCCTCTTATTCTCTTCACAATAAAAGACAACTTTTAGAAGAACGATTATAACAAAAAATAAATCCAATCAATATTTTCCTACTTATAAAGCACTATCTCATTTTGAACAATTTTATATATAGTAAAATTCATTAAGCATCGAAATTATTGCTCTAACATTGAAAGTACTACAGTTTCTGACCATTCAAGATGCTCAAACAAATGTTGCAATATTGGTATTGTGATTTTTTTTTTTTTCTGAGTAATATTGAGTTCAGGAGTGCTTCACAGTCAAAGCCATGAAAGTCAAAAACAAAAACACACACATAACAAATAATATGGTATTGGAATTCTGAAATAAATTACTAGTAGATATCAATTATCTTTGTTAATTGAGGTCTATCTCTCTTATCTTGCATTCATATCCTTCAAAAATGTATGAGTTTCTGTCAGAAGGCGAGAAGAGGCCTGCAAATCATTTTAATATTTGGGGGTGCCATAGTGAAGTCCAATTCAGTGCCTTTTGTACATAGATTGGTTTTGTAATCTATGTACAAAACTAAATATGTATAAAACTGAAACTGGACTGTTGCAATACATTTCAAAGTAAATATACTATTCTATCATACTGAATGAAACATCTCACATTCCAGCACACTGGAATTAATTACGCACTTAATTTTATTTAATTCAGTTTTTTTTTTTACTTTTATTTTGAAGGCTGAGGCTGGACCGCGATCACGTCACTACCAGACCACAAAACTAGATGCCTATTTATACAGATGCTGCTCATGTCGACTGTAACGCTGCACCAGTTTTAGTCTGTGCCATCATCACATCGTCATCATCATCATCACCATAGCAAAGCCCACCATGTTTTAGCTTGAAAGATTTTTTTTACGCACTTTTGAAGTACTTTTTTTTTCTTTCTTTCTATTCATTCCTAAAGACCACCATAATTTTTTTAGTATGTTTTTGACGAAACAACTTCTTCGTATTTTAGCTTTCCACATAAGTGCTTCTTTTGGGTCTCTTTTTGTTCAAATAGCAAAGTCAGTTTATTTATTTGCTTTAAGCTTAGTGGTCAGTGTTACTGTCTTTGCTCTGGAGACATGGTGGAAAAAGAATGTAAGAAAAACAAACTGTCAGGTCCGGAAGCTCCTTAAATCCTGTTTAGCCTCCAGGGAATGTTTACAAGGGAATTCTTTCAGTCCCTGCGATGTGAAACAAACCCACTACCCCACGACAAGGATAAGACGGACGGAAAATGTGTCTATTGAATTTTTCTTATGGTTATAGAAAGCTAAACGTCTAGATATTTTTTGTCATTTGGTATAACTAAAAAAAAAAAAGTTCCCGTAGGCACAATCAGTTAAACCGGAGTATGACAAAGCCGGATGAGGCGCTATAATTAACTGATATGAATCAGATCTGCAGATTAGTCAACACCGTGGGGCAGCCTCATTCGTTCACATCCCAGATTGAGTTAAAATTACTAAAAAATATGTTCCTTTTGACTAAGCAGCAGGAAATAGTAGTCGATGAAAGATATAGGCCGTCTGGAAAGCCAGACGTCCCCCACAGGCGTCCAAATATTTTGACATTTCCTGTCAGAGAATTTATGGAACTAAGCAGACAGTCCAGTAGATTGGGTATTTCATTATCATCTGGGTTTATCGTCTTTGTGATCATCTTACCTCCGATTTTTAAAGGTTTTGGCTTCTCAAATGGGTTAAATCGAAAGAGGAAACCCCAAACAAACAGGAAAGGGAAGTGGTATTATTATTTAGTAACAAGTTTTGTTGTTAAATTGGTCCGACGCGTTTAGTGTGTACAAAGTCTAGTCATACAGCTTATGAGATGCGCTTTACAGTTTTCTCTTATATTTTACCTTTACTCTGATGCCCCCTTGTGGTGGAATGTAAATACTGCATGATCATAGAAATAAATGCAAAAGAAAAATGGTTTTCACCAAAAATGCACACACACTTTTTCCAGTAAAGACCAAAACCACTTGATTGGTAAAATTATAAACTACAGCCTTCCGTTCCTCTTCTTCTTCTTCTTCTTCTTCTTCTTCTTCTTCTTCTTCTTCTTCTTCTTCTTCTTCTTCCTCTTCCTCTTCCTCTTCTTCTTCTTCTTCTTCTTTTAAATTAGATGCTGTTTTCATAATGATTTTTCCAAAACGAATGAGACTCTCTGCCGTCCAAAAGATTTATCAATTAAGAGTAAAAACATATGTGGTGAAACGGTTAATATTCAACAATGATAGTCAAAGTAATGTATATGTTACTTCCTTATACTATCCCGTGACACTGACTTGTGAATGGCTGAAAAGAGTCAAAAAGAAAGAAAAAAGCTAGAAGTATAAATGTTATCATATTATCATAAAATGTAGGAGTGTGTGTGGGTTTGGGGTATTTTTGGTTAAAACGTTTGTTCTTCCTTCAGTAAAGTTACTCACAGTGGATAGACTAGCTAGAAATTCCACTCAAGTAAGAGCAGAGATGCTTTCCCAGATAGCACATGATGTTAAATCAACGTTGAAAAATAGTTAGAAACGTTGATTTTTGGTTGAAGTCGACAAATGA
>NW_015115692.1:0-861 GCF_001443285.1 Poecilia latipinna
CAGTTTGTGTATGTTGACTTAATAAACATAAATAAAATTAGCAAATGTATGTTTTACTAGGGAATTTTATTGTTTACGTAGTTAAATATTAATATAGTTATGAAGGGTTCACTACCGAAACATTGTTATTCATTACCGACATGTTTTTTCATTACCGCTATGTTAACTTTATGAGGATTTATTTAGATTAGTTATATGAATTACTTTTATATTTTAATCCCTTGGTGAAATGTGCTAGTCTCTTTATACTATGGTTATATTGTTTTTTTCAATGTAATGATTTGATACAAAATCACAATCAAAATTGACTTTGAAATTTGCATCATTGTTACGGTGATGAAATGGTTTTTTGAATTAAAACATTTTATCTAAAAATGCCTATTTTTGATTATATCTGTCCTTCTGTGCAAACTGAAGTCCTTGGTGTCCAAGAAATGAGAAAAAAAAAGACTTTGTGATTTCAAATTTCTTCATGGAACTTGTGTTACAGTAATGAATTTATTTGCTCAAAGTTAGAATAAAACGTTTAAAAAAACCTAGAAATTGTGCATATAGATTAGAATTTTACAGTGAAAAGTAAAATTAGGATCTATTTTATAAAGAGTGAGTGTTTTTATGTGTATATAATGGTTTTTAATTTTTGCTACAAGTTGGACCATGTTCGTGAGAATCACCCAGTCAGCGCGTCGGGAGGCAGGAGCAGCAGGGCGTCGGGAGGCAGCAGCAGGGCGTCGGGAGCCAGCAGTAGCAGGGCGTCGGGAGGCAGCAGCAGGGCGTCGGGAGCCAGCAGCAGGGCGTCGGGAGGCAGCAGCAGGGCGTCGGGAGCCAGCAGTAGCAGGGCGTCGGGAGGCAGCAGCAGGG
>NW_015115692.1:6509-9121 GCF_001443285.1 Poecilia latipinna
GAGTCATCAGTGATGTCATAGAGCATGAGTGACATCACTGGTACATCAAAGCCACTGTGTGTGGGTGTGTGTTCTGTTTTGTTTTTGCTCCTCTTCCGTGCATCAGAGCTCGCTCTGCAGCCATGTAGTGATGGCTTATTTTGACACACAGACTAACAAAACTACTACAAACACTGCACACACACTCACAAACTCCAACTAACACACTTATCATCTAAAAAACTCATCCGAAACACTCCTAGTAAAATCCAAAGCGTCATTGCGCTCCAGTCTCTTCCCGGCTCGCACCACAAGTCTCCTCTCTCCCCAACGACATACCGACAACACCTTTTCATTGGGTGTTTTACAAATGTGGTACATTTGAGGAAATCGAAAAAAAAATGGACGTCATATAGCATTCAAGCATTTCCTGGTCACGAAACATTCACTGAATGAGCCACCAATGTGAAAAATGAAACCCGCAGACTCCTTTTCGTCTTCCGGCTCAAAGCAGAGCTGCCTGCTGCGCGTTCATTCTTCACATAATCCTTTATATACAGAACAGAAACCACTAAGCTGAAAACAAATCAAGTGGATGCCACCGATCGCTCCGGTATCCAAACTTTGCATCAATTTCGCGATCTCACTGCTTTTGCCGCTACGCTGTTCTCTTTCACCGTAACTTGAACAACTTTACTTTGTTTCGTAGCAACAAAATACAGACCATAATTATTTGTTGAAGATGTGAGATTTCCAATAACAAAGGAATCTAATGTTGCGTTCCATTTGTTCCTTTTGGAAGGTCATTTCCTGTTACATTCCCAGAAAAGCCCGTCTAACATTTCTCTGACATTCGGAAAAATATGGTTTACATATTTAAGAATAACTCCGGTTTTACTTGGTCTATTAACACAATTTAAAAACTGGTGTGTAGTTTAACATGTGCACTTTAAGCACAAGTTGAAAGTGAGACGTGGGAGAGAGGTCACGTGGTCCAGACCAAGATGGAGGCTTGAGGCTTTTTTTCGTTCCAGGCTTAAAATATTTTTATAACTTCCTCCAGTTAAATACATCTTTGTCAACTTTGAAACACTTCGGGGATGCCTAGACCACATTGTGAAAAAGATTTCCCAATTTTTTCCCCGGCGGGTTCTTCCACCAAGAAGAAAACCGTTCCGACGGATCCCAGTCAGGCCGAAGCTAATGCTAGCGAATCAGAGCTAACCAACCGTACAACACGAAGCTGAAGTTGGTTTCCAGGTGGCGTCGCCGCTCGCTCCTGACACCAGGTGGCGGCGGCTGTCCATCCTGAAACCAACTGGCGGCGGGTTTCTTTCCTGACACCAGGTGGCGGCGGCTGTCCATCCTGACACCAAGAGACCCTTTTCACATGACGTCACACAACTTCCGTTTTGGCTCGAAGGTGTGTATCCTTAGTTACGGTGTACATAGTAAGTAATGATAAAGTTGTCTATTTCATATATATATATATATATCTGACAGCATATGTTGATCAGACAGAACACCGGAGCATGGAGTATACACAGTCTCTAAAACATTTGCCTAAAATAAGATTTAAAGTTATATCACGATTTGCAAACCAATTTTCTCTGACAACAAAATCTAAATTAGACAAAGGCTACAAGTATTTTTGTTTTGCGTAACCGTTAGCTTAGCATTAGTGAATTTTGTTAGCTAGCTAACTACGTGACATAACTGTTCCTTAACCAGAACTTTTTACTGTTTTTGAACTATAACGTTTTAGGCTCTAATCTTGATCAGATTCTTAAATTATAGACTGGAGTTGCCACTCATCCTATAAAATAGGGGTTTGTTTGTTATAAGCAGAGATGTCCGGTGCCGCCGCTGCTTTGTAATGCCTTCCTCTAATCGGACCACTTTTTCGGTAACGAATAATCTAACGAGTTCGTATTTCAAATCCAGTAATCAGATTAAAGTTATTTATCCAAATCACTGCGCATTAATATTTTCTTTTGTATTTATTTTTATTCCTTCTGTGCGTCTTTGGGAGAGACTCTGACAGCAGCGACAGAAAAATGAACAGTGCATGGAGATGCGCATTTTGTTGCTGGAAAAACAGAAATGTCGTCAAGCCCAACTGTTATTTGTGGCTTTTGTCTTGTTTTTTCTAAACTCATAAAAAATAATGATTCACCGGTCGCGTTTTTTGGGGGATTTGTGTTTGGACGTGAAGTAGCTCATTTGAGCTTGGAAATGAGCAGAGATACATAATCAGCCCCAATATTTAAAATACTATTCTAAACAACGTTGTTGGAAGCTGTCCTTTATTTTCCATTAATACAGAAAATGAACCTCTAAACGTTACATCACTGACAGACGGCGGTGGATATGTTTCCTAACTGTGGCTAAAGCTGCTGCTAGCTGGTTTACTCATGATCGGAGGCTGGTTGGAGAATGGTAAATTGACAATGACTAATAACGGTTATCTAACACGTAAACACTGTTTTATAAAATACAGAAAGTGAACCGCTAAACGTTACAGCACTGACAGAGAGTATATTTTTACCTAAATGTGGCTAAAGCTGCTGCTAGGTGGTTTACTCTCCGATCGGAGGCTGTTTATTTTATACACAGTTAATGGTGAATTTACA
>NW_015115692.1:13216-17861 GCF_001443285.1 Poecilia latipinna
ATTAGCGCTGTAGCTGTGCCAGAAGCTGCCAGATGTGAGGTCAACAGCTGCTCGCTCCGAACAGGTTTCTGTTTTTCCCAGATTCACGCCTCGTTTTTATGAGAAGGATTAATTCAGTATTTTGGGAAAATGCTCATTAAGGCTTTAGGAGTTCAGGTTTAATCGACACTGCGTGGAGACTCTGCAAAGCACAAACACCATTTCTGTTGATACTTTTTTAAAATGTAATTGAAAATGTAAGTTGTGTCAAAGTTGGTCTCCTTTCTTTACTAAAGAATAAAAAAAACAAGCAATATTTTTTGCTAGCTTGTGGCTTTATGTTCCATCGATCAAGTCCCTCTCACTCGGGCTAAATTTAATCTAAGTATGGTTGAAAGGTCTAAATTTAGCTACATAATGGTGTTTATCAAATTAGCTCACCAGGCCAGTTTTGCAGCGTTGTTTATTATGCCCTGAGCCACAGCGTCAAACTCGAGGCCCGGGGGCCAAATGTGGCCTGCCATTGCTTCTTATGTGGTCCTCTGCTATCGTATCTTACCAGACACAGCAACTATTATGTACAAGGGAAATGAGATATCTACCAGAAACTTCAAGAAAGGAATATAAATTTAAAATCTTATCCATGTGAACAAACATGAAAAGTTTCTGTGTATCCATTTCTGGTAACAGTCTAAATGAGGACCTCTAACAGAGCCAGACAGTTTAAGAAAATTTAGAAAAAAAATGTTAAGAATATAACGGATAAGACTGCTTATCCCTAACTGAAATGGTGATAATAGAAGATAATTTTATACATATAAAAAAAAAAAAACAACAAAAAAAAAACCCCGTCAGACAGGTCATCTGCATCATGGTGAAGCAAACCAAAAAGAATAATCAAAGAAAAATTGACCGATGCAAATTTTTGCGCAGCTATTCTCCAACATATTTAATCACTATAATTGTAGTAGAGATAGGGAAACTAGTTTGCATGGAAAACTTTTCTGAGCAAAAGTCTTTTTATATCATTTCGTTTCAATAATTAAACATTCACATTAGGAGATTATTGATGTATTACAACAGAGAATGTTAAAGTGTCGCTCTAGAACAGAAAGAAAAGACGTATTGAATATCAGAAATACTATAATATTAGCAAGTGCTCTGTTTGACACGCAATAAAAACTAATGACACACACATACACAGAAGTCCAACCCAGAACTTAAATGGAAATGGAAATACTTTATTTCACCATAACACTGTAACAAGCTTGGGAAAAAAGAAAAAATACCAAAAAAAAAAAAAAAAGATCAAATCAAAACAAATGCTACAGAGCACCACATCATACAGACAACTGTTAAAAGTGGCAACAGAACCTTATGCTAATGGTTTTCACTATCTAAGGTATCATTTTTCATAATCATTGTTATTATAGAAATCAGCAAAAATGTCTGGACATCAAGCACAGTCATGCCAGTAATAGTAATATCTTACAGATTCATGTAGCAATGCTTTGGAGTGGGTAATCGGCGACGCTCAAAGGCTTCGCTTTGGGCAGGCGCGACGCGGGTCAGAGGGAACTTATAGTCCATCGTCCGTTTGGCATTTGGTATAAAGGATCTGAGGATACAGGTGTGGGTCACAGACTGTTCGCAGGTTGCTTTTAAACACCTAACGTGCACAAAGTACCAGATGGGTGGAGGTGATGTATGCAATGTACAATAAAAGCTTTAAACTGGGGAAAAAGGAAAAAAAAAAAAAAAAAAAAAAAGGGAAAAACCAGAGGAGACAAAACCTGAATGTCAAAGATGTACAATTATCTGTGACCTGAATTGTAACCTCCAATCATCTGGCTCAGCAGGTCAAAACCAAGCCGAACAGTGCAAACACTATTTGACCCAGGCCCCGTGAAGAGGACGGTGAGGAGACACAGGGGGCCGTGTTACTTTTTTTTTTCTTTTTTTTTTTTCTCTTTGTACACGGAGAACTCTGTACAGGTGCCTTCAGATCTGCCAAGGACTAAAGGCACATCGGGTCCACTGAGCAACAGATGTGTCCGTTCTGCAAATGAGAGAAAAGAGGGAGAAGGGAGGGTCACAGTCACACTTGAACCGTACAGGCAAAGTCTTTTTGAGACGCAGTGGCTGCTAATTTCCCATGATGCAGAAGCTGACATTTGGAGCTTCTCGGCTTGTCATTTTTTTTTTTTTTTTACCACCGGTCGACCCAAGGGAATTTTATAGCCGGGATTTAAATGTGAAAGCCCACCGGGTCACGGATCGCCATCATCATGGCCGAAACAAAACTGCATGTCAGTTCAAAGCTATGTGCAAAAAAAAAAAAAAAAAAAAAAAAAAACTTTCAGTGGGGGGTAAAGCTCTTCTTGTGAAATACTGCCACATTCCTTTTGTTTCCGATAAGAGGCTCGCTGTCAGCTAAGTAGGAGGAATGAGTGGATTAGCTTTAAAGCTACGGCAAACAATTTACGTCCACGTTACAATATCACCTGTTCAGTCCAACAACACAGAGAGCAGCTTGATTTATCGTCCTAATGTTATTTGCCGCAGTTTCTCATAAGATGCTACAACTACCACTCGGAGTATTGAATTGTGTAAAGACGTCTGCTCATTTAACGCAGTGCAGAAGAGGATCGACGCCGCGGCTGAGCCGGAGGCTACAGGTGAGAGGTCAACAGCCGTTGTTTTTGAATAGGTTTCTGTTTATTACAATAAAAAAATAAAATTGAATGCCTCTTTTTCCTTTTAGCATTTTAGAAAAGGGCTCATTGAGGCGTCAGGAGTCCTGAGTGAAAGAACACGATCATGATCGCGTTAAACTCGACACCGACGCTGAAGGTTCTGACTAGTTTCTACTCTACCTGGCAGCTTGAGCTCACCGATAGTCATGTTTACTCATGATAATTCTGTTACTACTGAACAGAGGAGTGCTCTCGTCACTTCCATTTAATAAAAGACGGAGCCGTCTGCTTGTGAGCGTTTCTGTTGTCTTGAATCCGCAGCAGAATGACATGTTTTAAGTGCAGACTTTGAACCAATTCAGATCCCTGCCAACGACGCCAGTTGCAACAACTTTTCAGTGGACGTGTTCGCCATGTCACCAAAAGGCTGGCGGTGAGGCGGTTTTAGGCAAAATAATGCCGAACAAAAAGAACTGCACAAGAAGTCATGTAGAAACATAAAGACACAACCCTACATAACCCATGTAGAGTTTATCAGAAAAAAAAAAAAAGTTGATTTTGGGGGTGAGTTTCACTTTAAATGTAGTTCACAAGCTATCGCCATTGCTTCTTCCAAGTCGGCTACGTTTGTTTACTCTGAACTCACATTTGGCCTCTAGAGGTTTTTGCGATAGTTCTCATGTGAAATATGAATAATCGGAATAAAACCCAAAAACATGCGACAATTTTAAACTCTTGTCATGTGAACCAGGTGGTACAATGAATTAAAATTGATCTAAATTAGTACATTTAAGGAGCACATTCTTTTATTTTATAGATTATAACAAAATGCCAATTATTTAGACAACCATATTCAAGGGCACATAGGCTACAAAATAAAACTTCAACTTGGTGTTTTAAAGATGCGATGTCATATTTAGGTGTCATGTCAGTCTTATGCACCCTCCTTCAACTTAAGTGTTACCTAATCCTGCAATAGCTTTATGCTAAGCTAAAAAGCTAGCAAGGCTTTATCCAACACAGAAAGGTCTGACTCCTTGGAAATCAATAATAAAATTAGGTAAGGTGTAAAAACCTTTGGAAAGTACCCAAAATATACCCCAAATGTAAGTGTTGGTCTATGAAATGCTGCAGTGAGGCCATAGAAACGCTCAAACTGCCTCTGTGGCGTGAAATCTGCATCGCAGCTTGCCGCCTTTACAGTCAGAAGCAAGCGACTCGCTCCAGCTTGCGGCCTCGACTCCGGGCGCCTCACCTTGCACTGGCACAGGGTGCACTCCGTGCCGTGTTTGATCCAGGAGGAGCCGCTGAAGCGTGAGATGTTGTGCTCGTCCGTGCACGTCTTGGTGATGTCGTTGCGGATGGTGTCGGCCTGGCAGGGGTCAGTGACACAGCGGGGGCAGCACTCGCCCTCCGGCACCATGGTGAACTCGCAGTCCACGGGCGGGCACGGCAGAGGCCAGCAGTCCACCTGCCCCGGCTGGGGGGGGGGGGGGGGCGAGAGGGAGGAAATGTCACACCATTTAGAGAGGGAGTCAGAAAATTAATTTATAAAAATCTCAGCAAATACCGCAACCACATTTTTTAAATATATATATTTTTTTCTTCACCTAAACAAGTCATTAATTCAAATATACATATTTCTCCTGACATTGTGCATTAGCATGCCAGAGGGAACATCGTGACTTGATTGGGGGGTGGTGGGGGGTTGTTAAGGTACCAAGGAAAAAAAAAAATAGATGAGCAAAGCAATCTTCCAACAAAGTCAGCACTTTTTTGCAGACTGGGAAAGTAAACGCTGCAGCTTTCTAATTGTCTCATTGTTGTTCCCGTATTAATCTCACGGCAAACTTTGAGCCGGGAACGTCGTATTGGATTTTTCGACTGGCCTGAGAAAACACATCATTTATTCTGTCTTTCGCAAACCTTCGCCCCCACGCCCCGCACCTTTGTGCTTTTTTTTTTTTTTT
>NW_015115692.1:22050-29170 GCF_001443285.1 Poecilia latipinna
CTCCTGGAGATGTGACGTCAACGCCTTAGGTGCAAAGAGCCCATTGACATACGTGGCATGTCCCGTAGCCAATTATTAGTCATGTTGTTCAAAAAAAAAAAAGAGAAAAACCCAACAGAAGCCAGGAGATGCTAGCACGGACACTTAGTTCGAAGCTCGATTCAAGTGTCCCACCGGGGGTTATTTAATATCACTGAAAATCGCCCGGATCAGCGTTCTACAAGAAGTTGCTGGAAAAAAATAGTTTATCTGTAAAGAACACAGACTCCCACAGTGCAGATGCCCACGCCTCGTGTCTGTGAAAACACTCCAAAGTGGGAGATCCACCCCTGACTGGCAGCCCCTTCGCTGAGATTTGGGAAGCAAATGAGTAATGGGTCGTCACAGCGTGGAAACTTGCTCAAGCTGACGCAGCGGACAGGGCTTCGGTGTCTCTGTTATTTCTACAGGCCGTTTCATTCGCTGTTCTTTGTGTCTCGTCGTGATTTTATCTCCTCTTTCTTACACGGGACCATTCAGCGGTTTGCAAGGGTGAATACTAATAAATACCTCCGAGGAGATTAAAACTGGTGACATTTATCTCCGGCTGGAAATTAGGCTCAAACAATCATGTTTGCTTTTTTTTTTTAATGTGCTTTGACCTTAAGTACAGCTCACATGCATGTTAATGGAAATTAATGCTCTCTTGATTCTAACAGGGTGGAAAATCGTAACTTCTCTCCTCTCCCACTCCAAAGACTGCTTACAGACTGCTTCTGCTTTTCGGTCTCCCGCCACATTTCAGTGTCTCGGATCATAAAACACATGTTAATATCACACCAAGATAACCTTAGCACATGGAAAATGTAGTTTGGAGTTCCTGATTCTATTTATAAGAGAAAAAGTTATCAAAATATCCCAAACTCTAGGTGTTTACAGAAACTAGCCATGAGTCTATCACAAGATCGTGGAGGGATTTTTGGGCCACTCTTCCTTGCAGAATTGCAAATGGCCACTCCAAAACATTTATTTATTTATTTTAAAACTCTCAGAGGAAGAGTTGCTGGTCGCCTGTTGACCATCGATTGTCCTTCTGGATAACCGTAGTGCGATTTAGCTCAAGGTCCCTGCTTCCGGGCTTTCTACCAGAGAGCAGAATAGCTTTATCTGCTGATGAAAATTGTCCAGGTTGTGAAGCAGCAAAGCAGCTCCACACCATCACACTACCGCCATCATTTCTTCTTCTCTTTCTGAAGTGCTGGGTTAGTTCTGGACCAGATCTATCGGGACACACACACACACACACCATACAATGCAGTTCCGCTTTTGTCTCTTCAGTCTGTGGAATATTTTTCTCAAAAGTCTTGGGGATCATCGAGCTGTTTTTGTATCAAAAGCAACATGTTAGCCAAGGTTTAGACCGTGAAACTCTTCCATGGATGCCTTTTTTTTTGCCAGGTCTTCTCATTGTAGACACATGAACACTGACCCTAACTGAGACTGTCGAGGTCTCCGGTGACTCAGATGTTGTTCCGGGTTCCTTTGTGTCCTCTTAAATGAGTTGTCAGTGCGCTCGCCGAGTGACTTTGGTAGGTTGGCCACCATCTTTCATGGATAATAGTTCACTGGGATCCTAAAGCTTTAGAAATGAGTTGTGTTGGTGCAAAGACACTTACTGACATAATATCACACCACTGGTTTAGATGGAAGCAAATTGATGCCAATGTTTTCTGTTCTCTAATTTCTGTAGAATGAGACAATAATGGATTTTTTTTTTTTAAAATATATTTTCATCTTTGCATATTGTCAAACAGTTCCTTTAGAAGTTTTTTGCTTGGTACATGTGGCAGAGATCAGGTTAGGAGTGTGGATAGAAGTGAAACTAAATAAAAATGTGTGCTTAATCATGTGTGATATATAACCTAGCAATGAGATGATTTTATTTTCACATAGAGCCTAACTGGTTTGGATTGTAAATTTTACAAATCAAATCATCAATAGAGAGCAGTTTTTTGTATTTGGATACATAGATAAAAAAAAGTCATTATAAAAACATCAGAAATGTTGCAAGAGGGCAAAAACTTGCCTGCAGAGGCCATTATTCCTGGTTTCGCAATGATTGCATGTGCTTAGGCGAGAAGGTTTCACATCTCGGTCCTGCGAATATGTTTCGCCCATCTGCTGCAGTCGCTGTGTATTTTAAGGTCCCCGCTGAGTTTGGACAGCCATTGCTCTCCTAAGTGTAGCAGCATTCAAGGTTCATTTCACGTCCCCGTCACGCTACTGCACCCCACGGTACCGGGTGGGGCGAGAGGGCGGCTGCCTTCTCCTTCAAGAGCTGGAAACGCGCGGAACTTTTAATTGGCCGACTTTAACGTCTGCGGTCTCGACACCTGGACATCTGCGGGCCGCGTGCGGACGTGGCGACATTTCCAAACGTGTATGTTCTGGTGTTTACACTCCCCGTGTGTGTGTGTGTGTGTGTGCGCCAGCGCGAGCGCCGCTGTTGTGGCAGGCAAGTCTGGCCTTCTCAAATGTGTTTGTGTCAACACGTACAAGTGCCTGCGGTGAGCACGGCTGCGGCGAGAGTGAAGCAGAGCGATCTCATTTTCAGCCTAGAGTGCTTCCCCGCTGCCTCTCAGCTGAGCTGTGATTTTCAGGCGCTCCTGTAATGGTGCGCTGCAAGAAATCCAAAGAGCGGACCTGGGGTTCAGGCAGCAGGACAACAGCACAATACAGGAGAGCACTTGGGAGGGAAGGTGGCTGAGGTGGGGTGGAGTTAGTGGGGGGGTGGGGGGGGGGGTTATTGCCTGGGCTGGTCACAGGGTAAATCTGTCAGAATGGGGAAAACGTCACAGTATCTAAGCTACAAGCACAGTTGTTATTAAAAGGCAGCTAAGAGTGAATGAGAAAGAGAGAGAGAGAAAAAGAGAGAGAGAAAGAGGGAGAGAGAAAAAAAAGCAAGAGTGCTTCGAAGTAGAGATGAACTCAGCAGAAGAAGAGTCGTATATTCACCGTTCCTTCATGCAGCGGCAGTCGCGTTCCACAGACTTCAATTTGTTTAATTGGGGTTTTATGTGATAGATCAATGCAAAGTAGCGGTACGACCGCAAAGCAGAAGGAAAATGATGGACGGTTTTCATCGAGGCTCCACAGCAAATCTGGAGCCTCTGGGAGCAGAGATTCCCAGCTCCGTTTTTTTTTTTTTTTACATACTTGTTAAAACTATCACTATGTTGGGGCAGCATGACAGATAATCTGGAAAAAAAAACGAGTTCCTCTTCCTTCTCCCTGTAGACCTACCGTCATGTGAAAAAAATACATTTGTTCATCAGAAACAACCAATCGGAGTCAGAAGGAGGGTCTTACCGCTGTCAATCGCCGTCGTGTACTCACTTGACCCTTGACCTTAGTAATAAATAGTCTATACTGTAAGCCTTACTGTGAGAGCTTCAGTGTTATTTTGTTTGGCATGAAGAATAGGGGTTCTCAGACTGCAAAGTACAGCAGAGAATACGAGGAAGTCACTCTCGGCAAACACTCTCGAGTCAACGCGAGCATACACCCTGTTAACTCGCAGCAGTGGGAAGCCCACACATGCTCAACCTTGGAAGAAGCCTCAGTGAAACGTGTTATTCCATCAATGCGGACTATAGCAAAGATGGCTCTTTGTATTCACACAAATCAAAGCAATCACGTCTTTTTCTTCTTTTTTTTTTCTTTTGCACCACACAAAAACCAATCTCCCTTTTCTCCTCCCTGCAACCTTCCTATTCACCTCTTAATCACTCTGCTCCAACAAAATATTTCTCCTTGACTTTCTCTTCACCACACATCTCTCCTTGATCAGCATTTCCATGGAGACCGGGGTATTTGTTGCATTCCTTGCGTGGGCGCTGCGGCACACCAATGAAACGCTTATGTTTTTTTTTTTTTATTATTTTTTATTTTGTATTTTACACACCGTCACCCCCGAGAAGCGTCACTGGATATTTCATCAACTGTAACCCACCAGGCACTGGCACTGCTGGCAGTTCTCCACCCAGGTGTCGCCGCTGCCGTAGGTGAGCAGGCCGTTCTGGTGCAGGCACTGGCTGCTCAGGCGGGGGTCGCACTCGGGGCAGCAGAACAGGTCGGCGTTGGGGTTGTCGCAGTCGCACACCATCCGCCGGCACATCACTTGGCCGGCCTGAGAGCGGAGCACAATCAAACGTTAAACATTAACACACAGACGCCATCAGGCTGTGCAAAAGACAGAGCCATTAGTGCAGTCGAGTCATTAAACATGCATGTGCGTGATAAATAATGGAGCGAAGGTTAAAGAGACCCGGACCTTTCAACGTTTCCGTCCAAACTGTAGGAAAAGCCAAACAATAGTGTGAACTTCAAACTGCTTAAATTATTTTAACTTATTTCTCTGGACAAATAATCCTCTTCCCTTTAAACGCAGAGAAATGTCTCTAAAGCGAAATGGAAATGTTTTTGTTTTTTTTTGGTTTTTTGGCGTCGTTCGTTCAGGCAGACTTCAACAAACAATGACAAGAATGAGCTCGTCAACCGATTCAATGCCGTTCGCTAGAACAAAACTCTAAGGCTCTTTTCATCGAGATTCAAGGTCCACACTTGAAATGTCGCACAAACATTTGTCACATGCCAATTATGAATTGACTGGAAAAAAAAAAAAAAACATGCATGAGATGCAAAGTTTCTTTAAATGTACAGATTTAGTAAGAAGTTTACATATATTTGTAACGGGCATAAATGTCACATGTCACAGCTTTTAGCTCAGCGTTTCAAGTGCAAATCAGTTTTTTTATGGCACTGCAACGACTAACCAACATTGACTGGATTCACAAATGTTGATTTATAAGTATCCATTATATAAGTACACAGTAGCCTTTCTGGCTGGATATTTGTTTGTATTTTTTTTTTTAAAAAAACAGACAATTCTGCATTAATTAACACGATGATTCACAAATAATCATGTAAATGTGTCAAATGTTCATCTGTATTCGCAGACAAGTTTATGGTAAACCAGATTAAAACATAAAACATGTGATAGTTTAATTTAAAAAAAAAAGTCAAATAAGCATATTTAAAAAAAATACACAGTCTAAATGTGCAAGAGAAATTAATCTGTATATAATCGCAGATTTGATTAGTTACCAACAACTACTTCATGGATTTAGAAAACTGCCTATACAATCAGTGTGCCCGGCCCTTTAAGAACAAAGCTGACTGCCTGGTTCTGAGATTCTTCAGTAAAGTATATAAATATGTTAGGAGTAATAAAAATATGCAACAAATTTATGCACGTTCCCTATTAACAGTCTGTACTAAAAAAATCTGTTAATAAAAACATTACATCTCAGTTGAATATGACTTTAATACCAATGATGAGACGAGAGTGTAAGACAGCACTGGCTTCAACAGTATAGTTGCAACACACCTTGATGCAAATGCATATGTATTTTACATTTGTGCGTGCCTTTTCAATAACGAGTGTCTACTGCATACTGAACAGGCTCAGTCTGGACACATTCTTATCTCTCCATTGTCTGGGGTCTTTGACCTTGGTTTCCCCCCATCACTTAGTGACGGTGCTCCATTTAATATCCAGCTGGGTCCAACCACTTCCAAAACAATAACATGTTTACTCCCCGGCCTCTTAATCTGCTCAATGCCACTAATTTTGACAGGCAGCACCTCAATCTCTCAAATCAATTAAACAACTCATTTAATTAGGGAGCCATTTCTGTCCTGCTCCTTTGTAATCAAATGAATAATTTGCCGCTTGATCATTCACCACCGACACTAATCCACTATAATCGCCTTCCACTACTCCCAGACACTCGGCATTAGGTCGAGTAAAACGCTGCGAATTCGGAGCGTGACGACACCGCAACCCGATAAAAATGAAATAAAACATCTCTGAGGTGACAGAATGAGTTTTTCCCGGACCCGTTCTTCCCAGGTGTCTCACCGCCAGGATGCCAGGAAGTGATCAAAACAACAACGTCAGAAACTTGAGTCAATCAAAACGTTCAAGAAGTGCGACAGCACATACTGCTCGTCCGTCAAAACAGCGTCGCTGTCGTGTCCCGTCAATCTCCCTCGTTTGCCGAGAATCAAAAGAAATTGGATAAATTAACACAAGTTGAAATAAAAAGTTATTTTCGATTGCTTTGATGATGATGACGACATAGGAGGCTAGCAAGAGCCTGAAAACCACATTGCTCACCAAGTTTTCACACACAAAAGCATTACGGGGAGCTTTATCCAAGCAAACCTCTAAATAAGTACAAAAAATAAAAAATAACTGCATAAAAGAGAAGCAGCAGTGCAGTGAAAACGTCCAGTGAAAATTTGAGGAACTCATTTGTGCATTTTTGCAGCTCGGCGGCCTAGAAAACATCCCTCAACACGAAATCTGCAAGACGAGGCTTCCGCTCCACTTGCTGCACGGCGTTGATCCGAAGTGAAGTTCATGTGAGGAAGTGCTCTGATTATTTATGAGTATTAATTTTAACTTTGAACTTATCAGAACCAGTTGTGTGTTATCAAGTCCCACACGCAGTTTGGATATTTTATAACAACGCATGCTGTACAGGAGTCACAAACTAAAATTAAATGGCTATTGCAGAGCTCAATTGCAACAATTTGGATTAGTGATAACACGACTTGTTTGTTAAATGAACTGGTTCAAACGCGTTGTGACAAATGCAAACTGTAAATGTGCTAACGTGGAAAAGATGAAGCTGCAGACTAGCTTAGATTATTCTGATGTTAAACTAATAAAAAACTGGAATAAGTTTGTGCCCGATTTTACAATTTGGTCTTTCTATTGGCGTATCTGTTAGTGACTGCTGATGCTTATATGAAGAGACAGAAAATTATAATCTGGCACTAGCTAGCTGATGCTAGCTGGAGGGTTTAAACATTGCATTTCTTCATACACTTGGCATTTTTCAAATTTCAAACCAAACCATTTGTTATATTCCTGTTATCTTTTTAGTTTAGTTTAGCCATTTTAGCCATATTCTGCGTTTCGTTTTCCCCTCTTTTCCGTCGCCGCTGAATGTTCCTCCAGGTACCGGGGGGGGGGGGGGGGGGGGGGGAAGAGAGGAGGGGTTTTTTTTTT
>NW_015115692.1:32305-38536 GCF_001443285.1 Poecilia latipinna
ACGGAAAAAGTTAGCTGTTAATTTTTGTGGGTTTGTCACTGCAAACACATTACATAAAACTCATTTTACCCACTGGTGATATAAAATATTTATTTGTGCCGCTTTATGAACATGCAGTTACACTATCTGCTCAATTATTAACTATGAATGAGTGCAAACTACAGTATAAATCTTTTTTTTTTTCCCCACAGAGGCAGAAGATGAAGTATAATTTGCTGCAAAGAACTTACATTATCCACTTCACTTTGTCTCTTTTGAAGATCCAACAGCAGCGTGTTTGCACTTTAGCGTTAACAAACACTGTCCGTG
Source organism: Poecilia latipinna (assembly GCF_001443285.1). Lineage (NCBI taxonomy): Eukaryota > Metazoa > Chordata > Actinopteri > Cyprinodontiformes > Poeciliidae > Poecilia > Poecilia latipinna. The sequence goes on from NW_015115692.1 coordinate 32,615, forward strand.
AGCCATACGATTATTCACTTAACAGTGTCATGATTGCTCCTTTGCTAGTAAGTATATTTTTTTATTAATTAAAATAGAAAGACACAACTCTCCCTGTCTCTTTACAGTCTATTGTCAAATGTCATTTGTTGGGGAGGAAGACATCTTCCTTACGAAGGACGGAGGTGACATTTGATTAGCCCCGTAGGGGACGGCTTCCGTCGCATGGAAGAAAAAGCGGGTTTCCACTAGTTTTCTTACTCTTATAAGAAAGAAAAAAAATACCCACTTGTCCTTGCAGGGACAAGTGGGTATGCTTGCTACTTATTTAAAGCAAACACTACATGTAAATTGGACATGCTTTGTTTCAACGCATCGTAAAGTTAGTGTGGTGAGCAGCAGCCTGTGTGCTGCACAGACATTTATCATGTCTGTGGAGCATCCAGACCCTTGTCTTAGCCCAAGTAGTTACTGCACGCATTTCCAAATCCAGTGTGTTTCATGACAGACAGAGGTTGACCTCTCACAAAAGGACCAAATAGAGGAACTTTGCTGCAGCACGTTCAGCCTCCAATTGCCAATTTGAGGAAATTTCTCTAGGGTGGGTACAAATTAACATGCTGTGGCAAACGGGGCTTTTTTTTGTGCCTGCGAAGAAGAAGATAAAACAACCAAAGTACCAAAGGGGCAAAATGACCAGCACCTGTCAACGTGTTTGACTGAACAGCTGGAGTGCATCCACAGAAAACTAAGTTTCCTTTGAAAAATAAATATCTAAACATTTTTCTTCCAGTAACTTCATTTTTAAACACATACTTAATGCTAAGAATAGCTAAATAGCTAACTATTGGTATGTTTATGGAGTAACAACTACCACCCCAAAAGAACGAACTGATGACATTCGGTGAGTTCACGGACAGGGAGAAGGTCACCGGTCAGGGTCAGCCAATAAGGTCATGTAGTTTGTTGACATTTAACATGTCTGTGGGTAAAACAAGCAGCTTTTCATGAGCAAGATACTGAGATGCATATGGAAACTAGTGACTCTGATGTGACCTTACAAATGAACTCAACTGCAGAATGTCATAATTTCCACAAATAATTTAGTTTTATTTTAGTTGAACTGCTGACTGACAGTGACTGATTAATTTTGAAAAAAAAATGCATGAAAGAAAGGCAAAATCTTTGTTGTATTTACATTTTTTAACATCTTTAAATTTGATCTCATTACTTGCTGCTGCATGAAGATTTTGATCTTGCTTTTCATATTCTCTACAAAACTCAACAATCAGTGTGACCTGCTCAGCTCATTCGCCCGTACGTATCCACTCATGCACCTTATGTTTCATCTGTAGATGAAAATCAAGTGGCCTCTAAACATTATAGTGATTATTACAACCGCGGCTATCATAAAATTAGTCATTACGACTGCAATACGGGGCACTATTATTAGCCACAGCAGCTTTATTTGTTGCTTTAAATGAAATCAACCTGTCTAGATACAAGGTTATCCCAACCTCGTAACCGTAGCGTCCCGCGCCCCGGTGCCTGCTGGGAACACATGTCCCGCTCCGCCATCTGCCCCTCTGTCTGCAGAGCTCCACCCACCCCTACCTTTAAGCTCTCTCTGTTCTCCATCTTGCCCTGTTTATTACCTGGCAGGAGCACACCGAGCACCTGTCGCTGTCCAGCACCCATATCTGCCCGCTGTGCTTGACCTTGTTGTCATGGATACAGTCGCCGGTGCAGTTATGCCCGTGGGGGCACCGGCAGTCGTAGCCTCCCTCCAGGTTGAAGCACACTGTGTCGTTGGCGCAGGTGTTCCTCCCCGTCTTGCATTCGTTAATATCTGCAGGGAGCACAAAGGAATGACATCATGCATATGCTCTGTGCAGGCAAAGCTGTTTCTGTGCATGATCTGCTTGGAAATAATAATAATAGTAATAAAAAAAAGGACATAAAAAAAAAGAAAGAAATTAAGTCTGGTTTTGATGCAGAAGAGCAATGCAGGCGCGTCAATTCTGCAGCGCGAGACAGCAATGTAACCCAGAAACCCACTTTGGCCAAATTTTGCTTTTGAGAGGTGCAGACAGGTTGTTATCATTTATGTATTTTTTTTTTATTATTATTTCAGAGTGCTTTTAATGCGCGTTCTTTCTCGGCCCTTTCAGATCCAGATGACGGCCAAGATGGGGGTCAAAGAATGGAGCAGCACCACCAGCTCAATTGTTGCGCCCATTTCTTCCGTGTTTCTGTTGATTGAGGGTTTCGCTTCCGACAGCCTCCACATGTCTGCCGACGTGCTAAGAAAATGTTGTTTTTTTAAAAAAATTAACAGGCTTCAGAAAGAAAAGAGACATTTTTTTAGGCAAGAGGGAGGCAAAAAGAACTTAAAAACGACATGCATCTCCCTGAGTCAAAAACATTTGATAGAAGCTGACTGAACTTCTTATCAGGGAAACTATTTTGCCTCCTAAATTTCAAAACTCTATTTCTGAAATTGAGACATGAAGCAAACCTGCAAGCAAAACAAATTAATTTGATTCACTGATCACATTTTGGACTGAATTCAGTCACAATGGTTAAATTTGTGGCTGCATTTCTCTATTTTTAACGAGAAATACTGTGGAAATTATTTTATGTTTACATTAAGGAGAGAAATATTTGTATTTATTTACTTGAAGATGGAAATTTAAAATCTGGGAATTACACAAAACCCAACTCAACCAAGTCTTAAAACTAGTGAGACGCAGCGATTGCTGTGCTAAGAGACAAGCTAACACTAATGTGTTTCACTGAATTTCATGCACATACTACTATGTGTAAGATTTAAAAAAATAAAAGCTTTTAGTAGAGCAAACATTTAACAGCAAGTCATGACGTAGTTTTGAAACAGATGGCAGCCATGTTGGATTTATTTTTGCCCCTCACTGATGAGAAACTACCAGCTTTTTCTTTGTAAATGCAAAACAGAACAAACTGAAAATATTATTTTGATGATGTTGTAAAGTAATCTCTCGGTGGCACTTGGAGACCTTATTCTTCTTTTCTCCTGATTGAATAGTTTTTATCAATTTCTGAATTCTTAGGCTGTTGAGAGATTTGATTAACACAATGTCCTGTTACAAAGTTAAACTTTTAAGAAAAAAGTTTTTTCTTGAACTTTTTTTGTCAGCAACAGACGGCTACTTGTGCACTAAGCTGAATTATGTCTGCAAGTATTTGATTTACCAGCATCATTTCTAATATTTCTGCCTTTTATGTAACACGATTTGACTTTCAACTTTGCCAAGCTGCAATAACGACCATCTAAAAGCCTCCTCTTCTTCATCTGTTCAGATCTTATGGTCCCATCTGCCTGTTACATGCTTCATCTTCAGTTTCCAGCTCTGATACGATCCTGAAAACAAGCTTTTCACCTGATTATTATTATTTTTTTAGTTTATTTAGCTTTTCCTTTTCATATATTTGCAGCATCATTCAGCATTTAACATCACCTGTTAAAGGGACAGCTCAGGTTTACTCATGTAATCTTTTTCATATATAAATACCTGTGACAGTTTGGGACAACAGAAGCTAATAGAGATAATATTGTCTCACAGCTCTGTAACTGGACGCTATTTTCAGAAAACCTTGTATTTTACTTTGTTCTTATTTATTTTGTCCTTATCAGCTCTGATAAAAACAAATTACCTCAAGCTTATTAGCTCTTAATAATTATTTAGTTTAGATTAGTTTCCTCCCAAATTGTTATTCAAGGGCTAAAAACGATGGAGATTCTTTGAATTACACAACATTATCCATTTTTGTATTAATACAAAATGTTACTTGTTAACACCAAGACACCATAAAAACTAGCATTTCTATTCAAGTCAATTCAATTCAACAATACTTCATTAATCCCAGAGGGAATAAAAATGACTGCTGTGGGCAAGAACAAACTCCTGTAGCTGACTGTGCTACAGAGACTCTGATGAAGCCTCTGACTGAAGACGCTCTGTTGGTATGTAGCAGTCTGATGAAGAGGAGGCTCGTGCTTGTCTGTAATTTTGTGGATTTTATGATAATCTCCTTCTTTATCAGGTTGTTTTCAAGTCTCTGGTTCTGATGGTGGCAGAAGAGCTTTAACCCTCCACAGCAGACTGACAGAACATAATATTCAGATCTATGAGAATCGGATACCAGCCCATGCCTGATATTTTCTTCATTTCAAGTGTCAAAGAAAAAGGGACACCTGGAGTTCGCTCCTACCAAACTTTTGAATATTTAATAAAGAAAAGGAACAACTCACCTACGCACGATTCCCCGTTGGCGGAAAACAAGCCGTTGTCATGGTAGCCGTCGCGGCACTCGCAGTGGTACCAGCCGGGCAAGTTGACACAAGTGGATTTACTATCGCACTCAACAAAGCCGTCCGCACACTCGTCAATGTCTGAGGGGGAGACAATAAGACACGTACAGTCGATATACGTTTGCTTCAGAATCAGCTTTTTACTCAGATATTGCGCTTTCACTCTCGCCTCTTGGGCGTTCTGGACTCTGACTGATTCGTAATTAATAAAACAACTTGTCTTGCATTTGAGAGCATCCAGACCAAAAGGCTTTATTGATCAAAGACAATTTCGCAGCCAGAGAATGACATCGGTATCAATAAAAGATAGCAGGGCATGAAAAGAAAGAGAGAAAGAAAGAAAGAAAGAAAACTAACTGGAAACAAGAAGCACATTCTAACGAGACTGAGTCGTAACAAAAATGCCCCGGCAGAAAGATGTAGCAAAATGCATTGACATGCAGGTAAACAGATTATTTCCAAAGTCAGTGCACTCTCGATTTATTTTATTGAGGGGGAAAAAAACTCTGTCATGTGGAAAAAAAAAAAAAAAAGAAAGACCCTGAACAAATGGCTCTGGCACGGTTTCTTTCAGCCGTTGGGTGGCTGCTGTCGGTGGATGGAGCTTATGTTTATTTTCACAGAGATGCACTCGGGGAAAAAAAAAAAATCCTCGTCTCTGCTTCCTCGTCTTTATAGCAACACTGAGATTAAGTGCTCCGGGTTTTCTCCTCCCCGCGTTTGTCTCCCCCGTCGTTCTGCGTTCGTCTCTCTGTTCTCTGTTCTTTGTGTCTCCTTTTCAGACGCTCACTCTTCTCCCCGCTTACAACGGGCCGACGTTAAACCTCTCCGTTATTACAGCAGGCATCCCTGCAAACATCATCCGAGAACTATTCAGCTGTTAACAATGAGCATAATGCGCACACACGCAGAGACAGACTGACAGACAGAGAGAGAGAGATTACTCTGATATTTCGGCTAACATTTAATTAAACCCGGGGCCAGACCCACGTGAAGGAGGGAATAAAGCCTGTTATTATGCGGCGGGGCTAAATATGTTAGCTCCCGACATGTGCCGTGATTAAATGTGTCTGCTTGGCCGGTGATGGCTTTTTTATGATTGTGCATGATGCATGATGCTTTGCTCTCATTATGAAAATGGCAGTGTGCCGCGTATGACCTTCTTCACATCTGTACTGCAAAAGTATCCCCCCACCCCCACTCTATCCACACACACACACACACATGCCGCCCGCACACCCTCAAGCGACTGACAGAAGGGCTCATGGTCCCCCACCATCCAGCCAGTAATAGGATTAAGATCTATTGGCTAATGAGCCCCCGGCCTTTAAATAGAAATTCTACTGCAGATTAACTGTTGATCAAAATGTCCTGCAGATTAAAGTTTTACAGTGACCCGCAAAGGCGCCTCTTCAACCTGTTCGCATCCCGTCATGTCACAGATGTTATTGTATTTCGTTAAAACGATTTGCAAATAAATATTCGTAACAGTGATTTGCATTTTTTTTTTATTTCCACTCCCCTTTACACTGATACCTCTAAATACACTCCTTTGCAAACAGTAGACTGTAAAAACACAAAATCTTACCAAG
>NW_015115692.1:41730-60925 GCF_001443285.1 Poecilia latipinna
TTTTTTTTTGCTAATTATATTAATTTTAAGGCTAAACTGCAAAAACACAAAATCTTACCAAGCATTTTTGGTTTAATTTCTAGTTCAGATAACTTAGTGCACATGAAATAAGACAGAACAAACTTACTTTTCAGCCGGATATTAAAAGCTTGTTTTAAGTCAATAATTCCTTCATATTAATGGAGTAGTATAAGATATAAGTGAAACAATCTGCCAGGGGAACAACTTATAATATTGTAACTCAAAAAATGGGAAAATTCATTTTCTTGGACTCTGAAAATCCAGCCACATTTGCAACGGAATGATTTAACATCTTTGTGCTATAATGGCCTAGTCAAAGTCTGTAGCTAAATCTTACTGAGATTCTGTGGCAGAGCTGATGTTCTCGAACGATCTCGTCTTAAATCTGACTGACCTTGAGACGAGCCAATTTCAGTGAAGCCACATTCTAAGACTTCCAGCTTTGATCGCAAAGTATTAAAGCTATCAATGAAAACTAACCTAACGTGTCAGATTTGTAAAAGACCAAAGATTATTATTTTTTGTCTTTCAGAGCTTCCAAAACATGCATCCCTTTCTGTTTTGTGTTCATCCATGATAGAAAAAGCCAATAAAATACAACATGTTTTGCTGCTTTTACAAGACAAAAAGGTGAGAAATGTCAAGAAGTGGGGAGCAATTTTGAAATGCTCTGTATTTATCTGATACATAACTTGGACAGTCCAAGTCATCTGCAGGTTTAAAGCTGTGTCTCTGCTAGATGACTTTTGTATTTCACTAATCACCACCACGAAGACAGCAGAGAGGCTCATTTTCTCTTCTTAGAGCCGGTTTCAGGCACACAGCTTCATAAAGTCCACAGCAAACAGTATTTCACTCCAATCATTCAAAATTATGCTGCATTCTCCCCGGCTCTGAAGAGAATTATCCGATACTTTATTTCCGCCTCTGAATGTCAGGATGATAAAAAAAAAAGAACCTTTAAAAAAAAAAAAGGGAGGGGAAAAAAAGTGCATTGCCAGTATATGGAAAATTTCAAGCTGAAATTCAGCCTCCGCATTTCCTGCTGCACGAAGCAGTTTAAAGTACAACTGTGCCCGTCAGATGCTATTTATACCAGGAGGGCGATGATGAAGCGAATGTCTAAAAATATGCAAAATGGGTTATTTTCAGCCGGTTTCATTCAGGTATTTAAAACGCTCCGCTGTCTGGCGATAACAACAGAGGCTTACACCCTCTACAAAAGATTTGTCGCTTTCCTCTTTTATCTACGCAAACCTGTCAGCCGCAATTATGCCGCCGCGCCGCTGTCAAATCAACTTTTCAAGTGCCGCCGCGCTTTCAGGACGGAGAAACTCAGCCGCACTTCTGACACGGTTACATGGAGGCACAGCTGGGATAGAGCGCCTTCTCTGTTTTGTTTTTTTTTTAAATCTTCTTTTCTTTCTAAATGAGAAGGGAAGATCGTAGCAATTAAATCATCAACAATGACAGTCAGACGAGGCCGCTGCCGAGAGACGCCGTCCCCGTAGAATCGAGACGCTTTTTGCCTTTTGTTCAATCATACACGGGGACGGCTGGGTAGTTTCACTCGTTAAACGATGCCGCTCTCCTCCCCGGGAAAACGAAACGACTACACAAACAAAAAAAAAATGAAATTGGCCTGTTTCTCTTCCACTGGAAAGGTCAGAAGCTAAGACACCGCTGTTGCCCTAGTGATGGGGAAGACATGAAAATGACTGAAATACCTTGTGTACGTGTAGACAGAGAAGCGCGAGGAGGTGAGGAGGTCAAGGAAGACGGAAGGGAAAAAGAAAGGAGGAGGAGGTAAAGAAAGAGAGAACAAGTGAGTACGAGATAGACTGCAATTATATTTCTCGTTATCCTGAGTGGCAGCCCGGAAACAAGAGCTCTATTAAGGCATCTCTCGAAGGACAAAGTGGAGGAAGAAAGAAAGAAAGACAAAAAAAAAAAAAACATCTGGATTTCCCTCTGAGAGCTTCTTATGTCTGCTTGCCATGAAACCGCCCTCCTCCAGTTTTGTTCATCCACCGCCTTCACCTTCCCAGGTGTTTCTTTTTCTCAGGCTGCAGCTCAAAGCCGAGGCAGAAACAGAGGTGCTCTCATTATAACCTCCGGCAAACCCTCGCAGTCCGCTGTCTCTGTGAGCAGGAAAAGGGCAGAATAGAGTCGTAGATTTAGCCTCACCTCTGCACGGCTTTCTTTTCATTGTCCACGCTCACAATAACCTCTTCACTTCGTTCTATTTTCGTCTGTCGCTGATGGCAAGCTCATTTCTTTTACCTTTTCTTTGTGTTCCCCCTGTTTTATTGTTCGCCTTCTTCAGGTTTCTCCCACAAGCAGAACTTTGTGCCAAAGTTGTTAAGGCTGCCAAACACGCCTCCAATACAGAATCCTAATTCTCACCCAATTCCAGCGTCCGTCTTACATGCTTCGTTATGTACAGGGATTGATATAATTCAAGCATTTGCTTCTGTTAATTCTGATTAATTGCTGGATGGGTCGCAGGTGTTTTCACTTCAGTCAATGATATGTTGCTGTCCACTTCCTGGTTCTCTGCTTTTAAGGAACTATAATGATCCCCATCCCTAAAGACTCTAATATCACATATCTAAACGATTACAGATCTGTGGCACTGAACCCCATACCGGCTAAATGCCTTGAGAGACTTAAAGAAAGCTAAACCACCAACATACGATCCATATCAATTTGACAGAGGACGCCATTACCACATGGTCCACACATTTCTGGGATATCTAGATCTCAAAGGACGGATGCAAAGCTGCCGTTTAGCTCAATGTTCGACACAATATGGCCAAAGGAACCGTAATGTTAGATTTAACAACACGTTATGTGATTGGTTTTTGGACTTTGTACCAAATCGTACGCAGTGTGTGAGAGAGTGAGAACACTTCCTCCACTCTTTCCATCAGCACAGGCGTCCCTCAAGGCTGTGTCCTTCGCCCATTGCTCTGTACTGTCCTCACTTATGTTTGTATAGCTTCATTTTTAAATAAGCTGATGACTTCACAATGTTGGGTCTCATCAATGGCAGCAATGAGAAAGCATGCAGAACTGAAGGACATCGTGGTTTTACAACCACCCCAAAACCAGCAAAACATTTGTGGACTTTCTCAAACAAAGTACGAACATTCACTCTCCAATTGATGTCGGGGAAAAAAAAGCCGCTGAGAGGAATTCAAGCTCTTTGGCGTCACTACGACGTAGGACCTGACCTGAGGTGCTAGCGTCGTTTCAGCCGCCCGTAAAGGCTCAACAACGTCTTTTCTACCCGAGGAAACTGAAATTGGCCAAAATCTTTCAGCGGAGCATCATCAACTTCTACAACTGTGCTATTGGAAGTGAGTTCTCACTGAAGTGTGTTGATGCAGGCTCTCCAGCAGGTGGTAAAAACAGCTGGCATCTCCCAGAGATCAGAAGCGTCTATGCAAGTCGTTGTTTGAGACGAGTGGAGAACATCTTCTGGGACAGGTACGTTCCAGAGCATGACCTATTTTATACCCTCAGACAGAAGGTAACAGTTCGTAGGCGTAATAAGATGATTTCAAAATAAAATGCTAAAAGAGGAAACGCTCGTTCTTGCCCTTTAACTAAGGGAAGACGTTTTTGATGTCATCTTTTAACCAAAGTAGCTCAACAAGGGTTGTGAACGTTGTAGCCCATTTCCTGTGGCGAACTTCACTTTTGCTTTAGAAATCCTCTCAACGTAGTTTTTCCAACTTTTTTTTTTCCTTCTACTCAACTTCCCATTAATGATTGGCTATAGCCAGCTTTTGTTTTGTTTTTTTTAAGCATAACTGATATAAATTAACATTTTAATTATTCACTGAAATGCCCTTACATTCCTGAAAGGCATGAGTAGATTTTTCTTTTAAAGAAAGTAACTCCTTCTTTAACCTATAGCTGCTAACAGATTTTCCTGATCAGCCAACCTTTCATGTCAGATCAAGAAAAGACTCCTGAGCCTTCAAGTTCACGGTAAAGGGCAAAGAACAGACATTCCCTCGTCGTTGCGCACTTGATTTTTTAAAAGAGGAAATAAAGCCTAAACAGCAGCGATTCGTGGGGAAATCCAAGTCAAACCCGGCTCCATGCAGAGTTCCTGGAGATGAAAAAGACACTGAAATGCAAATCCGTATCTGCAAGCACTTGAGTGGGAGAGTGGGTGAGTAATCAAGGGAAACTGGAAACAAGACTTGTGAACAATTTGTGTCTGCAGGAACGCTCTGATGACACTCTCTTATGTAATCCCTCCATCTTTACAGTAAAACTCAGTGTGCGTGACGGGCAATTATTAGTAAAAAAATAAAACAGAGCAGCACAGGTGAGTTTTCAAAGGACTGTTCATTTGTTTCTTGAACTTAAAGATGTTAACAAATTGCTCCAGCAGCTCCCAGGTTTTATGAGTGGGAGGATGGATGATGTCTGAAACAGACTGCGAGGAGAGCGAATAGAAGCAACAATGGCTGCATGTGTGATCCAGATACAGCTCATACAGTATTGGATTTCATAGATTTGCAGATTTCCTGCAGATGGCTGAGCATCACCTTGTTAACACTATTTGAATATTTAAGCACAAGTTTAAAAAAAATATATATATATTCTTTACAGAGTAACTTGTAAAGTGCTAAAGGAAATAAATTCTTTTGAAGTTAATAATAATTAAGTGCTAAAGAAAATTCTCCAAAATGAGTGTAAAAAAAAAATTACACTGAAAAGCTCCGCCCCTTTTCAACTTATACTGCCTTGTTTGAGAATCACGGTAAGTTTTCTTAATTTACCATTTTTCCAGAGTTTTGACTCTTGTTATAGTCAAAACCACATATTAAACTAACATGGTGCTTTTCAGACAGAACTTGTTTTTGTCAAAAAATAAGCATTTCACACGACAAACGCAAGGAGTTGTTAGCCAGCTTGAACTTATGTGAGCCTAATAAATAAAATAGACTGTTATCGAGGTGGAAAACCTTTAAAAGTCAGAAATCAAAATGACAAAGTCAGAAAAATTCAAATCTTACAACCCAGTAATGTTGAGATATTATATATTCAGATAATTGATGGAGGGATGGATGGATGGATAGATGGAGGGAGGGATGGATGGATGGATGGATAGATAGATGGAGGGAGGGATGGATGGATAGATGGAGGGATGGATGGATGGATGGATGGATGGACTCCTCCTAGATGAGCATGTAGCGACAGTGGAGAGTAGTGTTGTTTCCTTCACAGCAATCCCTCATAGTACGCATGCATGTAGCAAAAGTTAAGAGGAGTCGGTAAGATACTGACTGCTCTTAATTACTGCACATATTCCCATCTCACATACATAAAAAGATCTAAACAAAAACAACAACTCAAAAGCCGGTTAGCCAAAGTTAAAAAACTGACACTTCCCTGAAGACTGATGGGGAGCCGAACAGAAATAAAAGCGAACAGAACGCTTGTTTACTCAGCATGTTTCATTATGTTTCATTTCTGCACTAATAAAAAGCACACTCTTTCATTCTGTCAGTCTTCAGAGCGGTGTAGCTATCCCCGCGCCCCGCGCTGTTTACTGCGTACGAGCAGCTACGGCATCAACCTGTCCCTGGGAGACGTGTCATTTAGGCGAAAGCAGCAGGTTGCTCCCAGCTAAACGACAGCTCCGGCCATTAGCGGGGCCTAATTAAGACACACTAATTATAGCTGATGGAGTGAGTGCTTTGTAAAGCCGTCTCTAAATAAATAATGAATATGTAATCATCGTGCTTAAACAAGTCGCTTGAGCTTAAACAGTCGCGGGCCTGCAGGCCTTGTGGGTAAACTGCGGCGCAGAGGAGGGACAGCTGCAGCAACGCGTCGTGGGAGCTGTCAAGGAGCGGAAAAAATGAATTCGCTTTTAATTATTCACTACCTGAGCACGAGTTGCTGGGTGGGATGAGCCCAGGGGAGATTTGGGCTGCGATGAAACTATGATGTTGTGCTTTCGCGGGTTATTATTAGCAGACGCGCTGTGGCCTTTGCTCTTTGAAATTATGCAACACGAGCAGCTTTGATACCCGTTAGCTGTTGAGTGCTTTTTTTTTTTTTCTTTGTATTTCCACACACAAAAATGCTTTCCTCCTCCTCAAAGTGATGCGGCTAACTGTGTTTCTATTGTCATAGTTTTGTCTAAAATTCTGACTCAATCCTGATGTATAAGGGCATATATTAATAGAGACAGATATCCTAAGATTCTGGAAAGTAGGGCATATAAATAAATCAAAAGTAGCACTTCCATTGCCTTTTCCCTTCCTCTTTTTTTTTTTTTTTTTTGGAAAAAGAGTAATTAACAAAACAGTTTTCTAACAAAACATCCTCTCTGAAATGGAAAGGCACTTCCTCAACTGCTTAAAAATGTTGAGGAACTTTAGGTTACAACTGCCTATTGTTGTCAACAAATAGTTTTATCAAACCTTAATAAAAAAGCCCGTTTTGTCGTCTGTACCCATCCTTTTGCTTCACCAAACTTCATGGTTTTACTCATGAAAACCTTGCTCATCCCCTGACCCCTACCCCTTCCTAATCCTCACTTTGATTTCCGCTTTTCTGCTTCCATTTAGACATGTTATCATAAATCACCTCCTACTTGCAGCCTTTTGCTCTCCTCTCTTCTGGCGTGACAAGATATCCCCCAATAATTAAATACCCCCATCCTTTCTTCTTCACTTCATCTGTCACACAGATCTTCTTCAAACTCTGCTTCCCATCTCTTTTACTTTCTTGTCAGTCCCCAACATGATACACGGATTTCATAAAAAAGAACAAAGGAAAAAAAAAAAAAAAAAAACGCTCAAAAGCTTTTACTGCGATTAATATCTCCGGCGAAGAATCAAAACGTCCTTTTTATATGGACATTGCTTTGGGAGAAGATGAGCAGCCGTAAAACATCAGGAGTTGAGGAAGCTGCGTTTTCGCTTTCAATAAAATCCCAATTTATCGTGCGGGCGTAAAACCGTACAGCTCCTTGATGATGCTCTTGAACAGCAGCAGGTAGGAGGCACAAATCTAAATTGGATCATTAATGTTGGACATAAAAATCTTTTACCTCTTTCTCCTTGTCCTTAAAGAACAGAGCTGATGCTAAACGTGATTCAGTGCCGCTGATTAAAAGTGCCCACAAGAGCCGCAGATGAAATGAAAGATGAAAAGGAAGAGGTGTGCGATCTCAGCATCTCATCAAGTAGAAACCTCTCTCCTCAGCAGTCCACGCCGTCCTCCGAGAAACCAGCGAGAAACCAACGAAGGACAGCTGAGATGGTCATTAGTTACAGAGCTGACAGCGTGGCGACGAAGAGTTTCGACTGTTGCCCAGGCATCCTAATAAGCTTAGCGGGAGCCAAAAGCAGAGGATAATGAGCTGAAAATAAGAAAAAAAAAAAAAAAAAAAACACAATATCTCGAGCCGTGTTTATCTAACAGAACAAGTCCAGTAAACACACTGAGACTTGAGGAAGCAGCAGGCGTTCACAGATGTTAGAGTCCAGTTTTCTAACGTTAATGTTTAGCATACAAGATGAAAAAGTTCGGTCCCTGGCTCTGATCTATACGACGGACAAACTAAGAAAAAATTAAAAAATAAAAGTGCAAGAATAAAGTCCATAAAATGTGGAAATAAAGTTTTTTTTAAATTGTCTTAATGTGGCCCTACTCCTCCATCATACCTAAAAGCATCTTATTTATGAGATATTTTAAATTTATAACGCCTCGAAAAATCATTTAAACTCAAATCAAATGGTTCTCTGGTGAATCGAGACCAAACTTTTACTTCAGCATGGAGTCGGTGTTTATTCACATTTTCATGATATACGCAGCAAAGATGAGAAGAAGGGTAGCTACTCTTCTTCATCGCCCATGAGCCACACATTTAAACTAAAAGCTTTTCAGAGGAAGGTCTGTGAATCCGACTAATCCAAAATGGCTCCATAAGCGGTCAAGGCCGAATTGCTTCTGTCTGATTTGCTTGGTGTCCAACTGATGTTACGGGAGACAAAATTGCTGAGAGCAAATGGAAAGAAAAACAACATCAAAGAGCACGGAGGCGGCAAACCTGGACGTATCATTTGAAAATAAACCTAAATTGATTTTATTACATACATTCAAATTCAGTGAGGAAAAACACCAAATAGGGGAAAAAAAACAAATAAAATTGCTCCCCCGATAGCATTCTTGCACCAAAGCGCTGTGGGAGAAAAGCATCAGCCAAACAATGCAGGCCTCACAGAGTCCAACTGTGAAATCTGCTGGTGGATGCGGTCGCATCTTTCTTCCAAAATGAGAACCACTTTGCAGCAAAATGAGCCCAATACTTCCACATTTATCCATCGCACTGTGAGGAAATGTGGGACAAAGAGCTAGCCTGGGGCTACCATGGCGGCTACGCGACATGTTGGGGGGCAAACATTACATGGCTGGCCCTTCGTCCATTTTTATCTGTGACTGAAGTGGATGTGCCCAGCCGCAGCTGTCTCCTGCATAATTCATGGCGAGTCAGAGTTCTTCACTAGCTGCTGACTGTCTGTCAGCACTGCGTGTCCCCTGTCCTCCCTTCCCGTATTCCCACTGAATGGCAATGACAAGGTTGGAAAGTGCACACACACGCACACGCACACACACATTGTCACCAGAAGACACGAGCAGACCCAAGCTGAACAGCGCCGTCCCTCTCAGCGGCAGAGAAATAGACATGCTCAATTACGCTAAGAGCGTGCGCCCAATTACACACGGACGTGTGACGATCGGAAATCAGGCGGCAGGTTGATGATGTGCGTGAGGACCGCAGGTACGTGTGAGCGCGGGGATGCTTCGTCGTCATCGTTCGGCAGCTTGTGACAGGCCGTCACTCTAATGCTGTGGCAGCAGGGGCGGCGGAGTCCCTGGGGAGGCCTCTAAAAGCTCACAGGGTCCTGCGGGCGGGGAGCCTGAAAACCTAGTGAAAGCTTTTCCATGTTCATCCGGCGAGCTCTGCTTCTCCTCTCCCTCCTCTTCGGGCAACCGCATTCCACGTCCAAATTCAGGGAAAAACTCAATAACCCCGTCCGTCCCTCCCTCCCTCTCTCCGCATATCCCATTCCAGATCCGCATCTGTCAGCTTTTCCCCTCCGCACCCAGCGTCTCCGTATCATCCATTCCGCTTCACCTCCTTTTACCCGTTTCCGAATCGCTACCTCTCTGTCCTAACCCTTCCTCGAATTTTGCATCTGTCAGTCTCTCCGTTACATCTCCATCTTTTCTTCCCAAACTGCTGCTCTCGCCTCCTGCTACTAGAACTGGAGCCGCCATGCGTCCTAGCAGCAGAAACAGGCCTGCGCTGGGAGTTCCTGTCATGCTGAGGAAGCAGTACGGAGAAGCCTTTCTTCCAGAATGAATGACTGATGGAGTCCCCCAACAGTGCCAGAGGCCTTAGCCTTGTAGCACTGGGGACCCGATGATGGTCTTGGGGCTTAGAAGCACAACGAAGGAACATCAGGACAGTGGTTGTCACAGTGCTAGAGACGTATGAGAGTGACTGTCGGAGAAGCAGGAGAGATGCTCTCGCCAGCATCCGCGGCGGCAAACTTCATGTCGCTTCAGGCATGAAAATGCATGGGAGAGTTCTGTTGTGTGCAACGATCGTGCAGCTGCAATTTAAAGTGAATAATACCTTCACTACCAGATACTTGCTTGGGACTCTTAACCAAAAGATGCAGAATTTAAATAGAGGAGGCGTTAGCCTTCTCCTAACAAACGAGCACATTAAGGAGTTAAGTGTGGGAACAAGATGATTTAACATGTCACCATTTTTTACATGGGAACTTGCTCCTGCTATTTGAAGACTTGGATCGATTTTTCTTCGTAGAGAGTTTGAATCAAACCTACTTCATCAGTCGTCAAATGATACACAAGTGCTATTCGTAGAAAAGCAGATGGGCGACAAACTCCTTCTTAGACGTAAAAGTTTGGAGAAACGTTGCCTTTAAAACACTAACACGATAGCAAAAATAATCCAAAAATTGAAAATAGAAAACTCATTTGATTTCAGCCACTGAGCTACTTTCCACAAATCCTCTGCTTTGCTTTGTTCCTCACCAGAAACGACACATTCAATTTAAAAACTTTAACAACTTGTACTTTTTTAATGTCCAGGTGTTGGTCTGGCCGCTCCACATCATTCAGCAGGTTGCTGCTGGCTAACTGGTGTATTTGGGGAAGTCTTGTCGGAACATTAGATACAATTGAGCAATTTTGCTTTCGCCAGTTCACAAAATGCTGAGTCATTATTGTTTGGGCCAGTCGTTGTGTTTTCTGGCAAATTCTAACCACTTCAGCTATTGCTCTATGTTTTTTGTTTTGTTTTAACAGTCGAACATTTTGGGGTCTTTTCACTTCATATAGGCATCTTCTGGTAGCAGTACAGTAATCACAGGTTTTTTCCTTATCTGTATGTTGTCTTTCATGACTTTGTATTTTTGTGTTTTTATGATGTAAAGCCCTTTGAACTGCCTTGCTGCTGTGATTTTCTAAAAGGTATTTACTTTAGCTAGCATCCTTAATCAAACGCCAACCGTTGACAACTCTGTACTCACAGAAAGGTCTCGATAATTGAGCTCCCCGCTGTCACACATTCATGTACTGACCGTTGAGTCCGATGGTTTTTCTACTGAACTTACTAGTTAATGCTTTATGTAGAAACACAGCTACAGCCAAAACAGTAACTGAGCTGGTTTGTTGCTGGACAGCTGTAATTCTGTTTTCAGTGAAACGTAGTGCAGCAGTGCAGACCGAAACAGACCGAAAGAGAAACAGGCTGAGATGTAAACCCATACAGAGGGTGAAACATATCCAATTATCAGAAGTAGTACGTTATTCATAAGGGATAAGGCTAGTAGAACTTTCCTCAACCCAACGTGGGGAGGATGATAGACTTCACATCCTTTTTCTTTCCTGGCTCATCATCTCGGATCAGCTCTACGAGGAAATTAATTTACTTTAAGATGGGCAGTAAAAAGGATGCCTCATAAAAAAGGGCACTCAATCAATAGCTGGACCAATGAGGAGAGCTCAGTCTGCTGTATTTGGACGCAGATAGACCCTGACTGAAGAGCCGTGACTTTTCATTAGCTTGGCCACTTGCCTCCCCGAAAGATACTCCATTAAAGATTGACACGGATTTTACAAAAAGTGTTTGTGTATTTATTTTACACCACCACGGTTACCGGAGGAGAGATGCAACGTATGAAGCCTTGGAAATGTATTCATGAACCAGGTTTAAGTTAAAGCTACAAACATCCGTGTACTTGAATTTGATTCAATTAACGAGTTAGCACAAAGGAGCACCTAACTGTAAAGTGGACAAAAGGCTTCAAAGTTTTCAAGTATATGCATATATTTTGTTTTTCAAACTTTAAATGGGTCTCTAGTCCACATGAAAATTAGATATGCACCAGAGTTCCCTTTGATTGAACTGACCAGCCATAGTTTCCTTTTTGGTCCACATCAGAGTTCGATTACTCGTTCACATCTCTCCAAACAACCTGGAGTTTCAAACTACAGTTCGATTAAAGCAGACTAATCAAACTCCCTTATTTTTAGGAATGTATCCTAAAAATAAATTACATAAAGTTGGAAAATTTGGTAATTGCGTTACTTCTAAAGACTATAGATTGTTTTTATTTAGGGGTGTTAAAAATAGAGGGCTAAATGCAAGTGTATGTCACACGTATCAGGTCATTTGTAAAAAAAAATCTTGAAAACCGTTAAGCATTTTCCTTCCACTTCACAATACTTATTACTTTCTGTTGGTGTGCCATGTAAAACACAATAAAGTTGTGGTTGTAATGTGATCAAACGTGAAAAAGTTCAGCTGGTTCGATTGTTTTTTTGTTGTTTTTTTTAAAGGAACGTTCATGGAGTAAGATTTGTTGCAATGAAAACATGGTATTTAGGCTACAGGGAGAATGCCACGCTGCTTAATGGAGGCTGCGACATGATACAATTCCCATTCTGCTCCAAAGCCGTACAAATCCCCTACGAGGCCTTTGGACGAGGCGCAGACCCATTACTCGCCAGAGAGCACAGAGATGCACAAAGTCGTCAGCGCTCACAGCCACAAATGACGACTCAAGCGGACAATATCTGCGTTTGAGTCACAACTCCAGCAGCTACTCAGCATTTACAGATCATCTGTTTACGTCTGAGCTCTGACAGCAGACGGCTCCATGCGCAAAAAGTGATACGTCATTCTAAACAAGATCCCAGATACGCCAAGACAAATACAGGCTCAGCCTTAATCACCTGAAACCCAGTTTCCACTGTGGGTTTTTTTTTTTTTTTTTCCTGGGTATTCATAAATCTTTGTCCTCTCTTTAAGGGAGAAGAAATGAAACACAGGAGCTAAGCCGAAATGAAATCCTACCTGTTTCACACCTCTCCCCCGTAAATCCTTGCTGGCAAACGCAGTTGTTAGGCGAAATGCAGGATCCTCCGTTCTGGCACAGTCCGTCACACATTGCTGGAGACGCACCGGAGGAGAAGAGCCATTACTCTCAAAGATTAATGAGCATTAACTGTGTAATTAGACCAGCACCAGCACAAGTATTTGCATACAGAATAAGAGCTAATTCGGCGATGTGATTCATTATGGCCTTTCATAACATTACTTCACGTGATTAATGCGTCTCGCAGAGGTTAATTTCAAAGTGTTCATTATCCGTGGCGAGACTGTTGGTTAATACGTCCCCAAAACACAGAGAGGTCACTGATGTTGACAGAAAGAAACGGAGGTCGTTGTAATATATACACAAATCCTTTGATGCTTTTTTTTTTCTTAGAAAAAGCTGGAAAGGAGAATAGATGTAATTACATGGAGCAAATGGAAAAATACTTTTTCCCAATAATAATTTTTTGTGACGTTACAATGACTCATCTCACAACTCTTCCCACACATTGACACTCGGGTTGTAGATTTTCTGTACAACCCAGTGAAATTATTTTTTATAAAATTCTAAAAAGAAAATGATACGGTAACAAAAAAAAAAAGTTTCGCTAACCCAGCTGCACGCTCTCAAACTAATGGTTTATCGAGACCATTTCTGTTTCAGTTTCAGACTTTATTTGTCCTGAGTTCAAATTTGATGAACATGAAATAACCTTTAGCTCCTCCAGCTGGAGTTTCCTGACATTTTCTCAGGTGCATCGAGGAGCTAAATTAAAAGTTTCGCAGAGGGCTTACAGAGGATGAAAATGTTCCTAAATGTTCATTTAGGTTTACGTCACGAGAAGTGTACAAGGCAACCTGCTGGTCCAATGAGACCAAAACCAAGCAAGGTACGTCATTAACCCAGTGAATCTCATGTCAAAATTCAAAGAATGTAGGTAGCTGGGACTTGGAGATGCTTTTATTTTGAAAATAATACTTATCAATCTTAATTTTTGTGTGTTTTTAAAATAGGAGGTAAAAATGTATTTACAGTTTTTTCAATAATCAACGGATGAGGTTGGAAGGCTTACTTGCCATAACCCTAATGTTCAGCTAGCTCCACAGATTCTCTATCAAATTCAAGTCAAGAGTCTGGTTGAGCTACTCCTAAATGTTACTTCCAATAAGAAGAAACATGTTGGTAAAATCAAACAATTATTTTAAACTTAAACATGCCCTGGATAAAGAAAACAGCCTAGAGGAAAATAATCACTAAAATACCAGAACCTGAAGTGGGTGAACCTTCTTTTTACCATTAAAGCATGTTGGAGAGGCCAGTGAGTGTCACTGGTGAACACATTTGCGATCGGACGCCTACAGGAAACGTTTGCAAATGTTTTTCTCTGTATTTTTAACAAATCATGTAAAAAATAAAATAAAATAAAATAAAATCTGTTAATAGGTAATAAGCCTTTCAGAATGTCTTAACATTTACACATTTATCATGACCAGAGAAAAATAAACACTTTTTCTTTGACAAAGCTGAAGAGTCGGGAACGTGAACGGGCAGAGCGGTGAGGTACCTTTGCAGACGGTGCCGTTCCCCGTGTATCCCGGCTTGCAGGAGCAGCTGTGGCCTCCCACCATGTTGAAGCACAGGGCGTTCTCGTCGCAGTTGTGGAGTCCGCTGAGACATTCGTCATGCTCTAAAAGCAAGCAAAACGGGCGGCCGTCAGTCTCATCGAGTTCTCTGGAAACAACAGATGTTTTTGAGCACGTCTACGTCTTGGTTAGCTGATAAAAAGAAAAAAAAAAAAGAGACGAATGTTGAGGGACCGTCCTGAGAGCCGCGAACAACTTACCAGCCGGAAAGCACCTCTTGATTAAAGAGCAGCAAATGTGAGGAATGACTGCGGCAAGTTGGTAATTTATTTTTACAGTCCATTAAGAATAAATGCCCTGACAGTTAGGCAGCTGTGAGTCTAAGATATGAGTCCGGAGTGAGTAATTCCTCTGGCTCCGATCTTGATATGACACAGAAATGGCCTCAGATGTTTTGCTGCTATTAGTTGTGTTCATGTGGCACATTATGAGGGATGTGAAGAGCCTTGCTGACGGTCTGCGCTTCCTAAACATCAACATTTGCTACTCATCAATTAGTAAGTCGCGCACTCCCTATAAACTTATTTTCCATCCAGTAAAATCCAGCAGCCCTTATTTACCCAGGAAACTCAGAGAGGTGATTTGTAATCTCACTGAGTTTTTCTTCCTTGTTAAACAAAGGTTAAAATAATAAGGAAAGTTTAGGCAATGCACATTTTTATAATTGGTGCGTTAAGCGCCCACAGGAGATGTTTTCCGAAGGTTTTGTAAAAGCAAAGAAATGTTCACTTTAAAACATGAGCTGCATCATTAGACATGATTTTTTTTTATGCCAGCAACAGCTTCAGGTTGGAGGAACAAAATGGTTTCTGCTATCAAGATGTACAGTTTCAGCAGGAATTTTCCATCGTACCATTCCTACAATCTAAAGTCCTTTAAATAAGATGCACCCGAAGGTCATGAAACGGCCCTTCCCCCACGTATTGCTGTTTTCTAGTGAAAAACCCTACTCAGTGTAGGGCTCTCTACCTCTGAGAGACCAACAAACTGTCCTGCCTGTAAAAGCTAACTTTTAGAAACCTGATTCTTTTGGCTGTTGTGGCCCTTCTCCGTCAGTACCTACTCTGCTCAACTTGATGCACAGTTTGGGTTTCCACTACGTTTGAGTAAAAGGCTCTGCGCAGGTGGGGTCATAGAACCCACACTTTACTTTTCACAGTCTGAAAAGTAACGTGTGTGCAACGCAAACACAACAAAACAGCTCTTGACCGTTGACAGCTGGAGATGGACTCCAACACCGACGCAAGGAGAAGTGAGCATAAACAATGGAAAGATGTTAAATATGTTGTGCAGATAATGGGAATGCAATTCTGGACACCACAGATGTACATTTTAATTAAAATTGTGCTGAAATATAAATTTGCACAGCTTGCTGATGAAGCTCTGGAGTATAATAAGCATCATGTGGTCCATTTACCAAAAGCTCTGTATTTGTCCGGTACAGTAAATGTCTGAAGAAGACGACTTAGAACGTTATAAAACTGCTAATTTTCCTCAGGCATTTTAGTCTAATTCAATATTTTCATTTAGCAAATTTAACACGTTTTTACACTCCAGTGGGCAACAAATAACTTGCTGGAATTTGGAAGAAAGCAGCAGTTTTCTGATAGTTTTAACGCAGACCGTAGAGCATTACATGCATCTGTTGTTGCGTCCTCTTTTTTATTAATTTCCTCAGTACAAGTTATTGTTTTCAGAATCAATGTTTGCCTTTGTGTTTTTTTTTTTATAGATTCACATAGATACATTTATATTACTCACCTAGCAGACACCAACTTTAAAAATTAATAACTTTTCTAAAGAGGAGTAAACAAAAACTGGCAATGAAATATTCATATTTAAGCAGGGCCTGCAACATTTCAGCTCATTTTATCGTGTGTTTACAGTGCAGAAACCATTTTTAGAAGATGCCTAAAGTGGTTAAGCGGTCAATCGAATCTTTTGGAAAATGTTAAGACTTGTGGAAATCACAAACTTTGGGAGTTCAGCAGCTAGCTGGACGTGACTGTGATTCTAGATTTTATTGGTAGAAATAATCGTCATCCTTTGCTTTCATGTGCGTTTTGTGCAGACATCAAGCAGATTTCCACGTCGTTCTTCAGTCACTGTTTTGTACAAAGCGGCACCTTATTTTATTTTTACCTTTTTTTTTCTTTTTTTTTTTACTTTCTTGCTAGCACACGTTGCTTTAGAAATGTTGCAAAAAGAAAAAAGACACAGCTGCGGGAACAGAAATATGGAATCCGAAAAGTGAGAAAACCCAAATCCTAAAAGCTTGTTGCTTTCACCTTAGTCACATCATCCATTTGCCTTCCATCATCCAATCCATTACATCCCCTGAACGCACCGTGTTTCCAGCCAAATTGAAAGTGACATTGTGATGAGCTCCTCCGTCGAGGCCATGATGTGTGTGTGTGTGTGTGTGTGTGTGAGACGGATTGAAAAACACTTAAAAGGGGCCCGGAGCTCGCCTCTCGCTGCTGGGCGGCATAAAGGCTCCTCGCAGATATTTAGAAACAAAAATAAAAGCTCAGGAGAGAGACGGAAACTAAATTAGAGGACACTATTTGTCTGTCTGACCAGACAGAGAGTAGGCATCGGAGCCACAAAGGAACTCCGCTTGTGTCACCGTGTGCGGCTCATCACTACAACCCTGGAATTTGTTACTTAGGAATTTAGGCCTATTACACCCCTGCACTCGGTGTAAACGACTCCCATTTTAATCGCCTCCTAAATCCCTAGGATGTGTGTGTGTGTGTGTGTGTGTGTGTGCGTGTGTGTGTGTGTGTGTGTGTGTGTGTGTGTGTGTGTGTGTGTTACCTCGCTGGCTGCTGCAGCTCAGGCTGCAGACAGATAAACAATCAATTATGTAGAGCCTGTCATCGGGGAGCTCTTACTATGGCTGCTTGTTTCTCCTGAAGCTTGTTTTCCCTCCACCTTTTGCCAAAACAATACCAGCCTCTGCACTGTCTGACCTCAGATAGACGACAATACCTCAGTTTTCATGCTACGGGCTGGAGAGTGGTGATTTTATAAAGTCAGTGGCAAGAAAAAAAGCCCATGATAGCTTGTCTACTGGAGAGGATAAAAAGAGAAAACGGCAAACTGATGATTTAGTTTTAAGACGCTCAGCAGCAGAATCATATTTAGAATCATTTAATGTATATTTAATGACTGTGCTACAAAATGGCAGGCTTAGCAACTTTATTTTGAGTGGAAAAAAATTGATTTCATGCAAAACAAAAGCATTGTTTTACTTGATAAATAACTCTCAATCTTTGCCCAGCCAAAAGAGAGGAACAAGAGCCGAGAAATAATAAGCTCCAAAGAATCCCTCATTATAGCAAACCGTACATTAATCCTCTTACAAAAATCTGTGAAGATGTGGTAGATTTGCAGACGCAGTAAACAGAAAATCGCTGCAAAACCTAAACTTCAACATACTCTTTTGGTTTGTTTCAGTGCTGGCTAGGTTTGTTTTGTTTGCGATAAAGGTGTGTTGACAAAGGCTAGAAAATGGAGAGAAGTCTCCATTATAGCCTCATATCATACACAAAAAGGGGGAAATTAAACATTATCATATCTTAAAGAGTTAAAGAAAGCTTGAGAAATTTTTAGATTACCATGCGCAGCAATCAAATGCGTTTATATCTCACACCGGTAACCCTTATTTTCTCTAAAAAGTTAGTCAAACCCAATTAGCACAATGTCTTTGCCCTGGCAGAAAATGATCAGGTAGATTGATTCTGCTGTTGTCGTATGAAAGGCGCCCACCTAAATCACTCTATTAGTCTGATTAGCTCACTGAACTGCTAAAGCAAGAGCAGATGTGCTCTAATCATTGTCGTCTTCCCAAGGAATGAGGGATCCAGAGGAAAGCATCATGACATCATTATCTTGCACTGAAAAAGCATCACATTAAGGAGACTGGAGCCAAGTGCCTTTTATATTAAATAACACTTGGCTGAAATAGCAAAATGCTTTAGCATGCCACCTAGCCTTGTTGCCACCGAGGCAGAGCTATCTAAACACGGGCAGCAGGTGGGTTTGACTTCACCTTCGATCATAGGAATTTAGCAATGGATAAATTGTACAGCTTTTTCCCTAAAACTAACTATTTATTACCACTTTTTAGGGAACTGCAGGGCAGAGCAATCGTAGCCCCACAAACACAAACAATGCTCTTGAAAAATGCTGCTTTGGTCACACAGAACTATAATTTTTATTGCTAAACTGCACGCAGTAGCTTCATTTAATTATATTTTCGAATTTATTGGATGGGCTCAATGAACTAACAGTGGAGAAAATAGTAAAACTAAAAATCAATTTGGGGGAGGGGGTTAAAACATCATTAATTGGACTTTATAAATCGAAATTCTTATAAGAAATTTCTCATGATACAAGGTAAGCAATACAATAAATGCCGACCCCTACTGTGAATCTTTCATAATGAATTATGTTATGGTTCTTAACTGAATTTGGATATAGATTCCACTTAACTGGATATGGATTAGTCATAATAGTCTTATAAAATGTCTAAGCGACATTTGTTGAAAACTGGTGTGATGGAAATAAAACTAAAATGTTAAAACAAGCAATAAGTAGAAACTCTGTCTACAGTTTCTCTTTAAGGTGTCATTGAAAATCATCTTTTCTCAGCTCTGCTGTTGACAATCCCCCTCCTGCTTCACCTTTGGCCTGCGACCTTTCCTCCATCCTCTCTCTTCCTTCCAACCATCCATCCATCCATCACTTACTTAGCCTCAGGGGCTAAGGTCTGGCTACCGAAGGATTAGAACATGGGCACACACCAGAAGAATGCACTGTAGCTACAGCAGACCAAGTGCACATTCACACACACACACAATCCTGAGGACAGCCTTCTTTTAAAACATTCTGACAGAGAGCACCACCAGTCTGCTACCTTTCATGGATTTGCTGCTAATCTCACATTGCGATGAGCACCTCGGGCATTTGTGGGGAAGACGAAAAGCAGAGGGCAGAAAGAGAGGAGGAATACTGCACCGCAATGTCTCATTTCTATCCATCTATCTATCTATCTATCTATCTATCTAT
>NW_015115693.1:0-7751 GCF_001443285.1 Poecilia latipinna
GTGGAAGTGGATGGCAAGCTTCAATGCCATTATTATCAATGCTGATTCCCTTATTGCTGAAAAATGATATTATCTGTTTTTCAAAAGTTCCTTGCTCTTCATCCCTTTCTTCGGTATTGTTTGCTTCTGTAACAGCCCGGGCATATGATCGTGGCTTCATTTCCAACCCACTAATTATAACATCATTCATTCGACTGTATTGTTCCAAATCAGCCACACGATGTTCCAGGAAGGCTATTTGCTTGTCTTTCTCTACATTCTGTCTCTTCAATTCTTTAACCTCCCCCATTAAGTTCATTATTATTAGTTTTTGTTGTTGTGAGATTGTTGCTATCTCACCAGACATGAAATCCAAGGATTTCTTTATCTCCTCAAACTCCTCCTCTGTCGTGGATCGACTTTGCTTCGTATGTCTTTTCGACATCTCCGTTTACTCCGAACAATTTGATGGTCCGGCGTTGGAGTTCCAGCTCAGGAGTTGCAGCAGCTGCCCTGCTCTGTAGCCGCCAGTCAGATATTGTAGTGGGAACCCAGCGTAGCCGCAGCCGCTAGGTGTTATCTCAGCAACAGCAGCCCAGCATTGCAGCCTTAGCTCAGGTATGGAGACCCACCTCAGATGTTGTAGCCGCCTACCAGGTGTTACCGCCACAGCAGCCTCTCAGCGTTGTAGCCTCCGGTCAGGTGTTACCGCCACAGCAGCCTCTCAGCAACTGCCACAGTTTCAACAGGTTGGCCATCGAGAGAAACTGGAACCACTTTAAGGTCTTGTTTAGATCATTTAATTAGCTCTACATTCTTAAGAGAATGAAAAATTAATAATAAAGACTTTGCGGTATTCTGATTTAGTACTGTAATTATATTAGTTGTTTCCACCCCCACGCCACTAGAGGCAGTAGCAGGCCCGAAAAGATGCGACTAAGGAGCAGATTTAGAAGTACACCGAAAGCTACAGAATTTGGTAAAAATTTTGAGCTTTGCTGAAGTAATTAAAGACACAAGTTCAAATCCATGCTGAGAGTGGAGCTCCTTCACTCAGTGCTCCTCCGCATTACAAGCAATGTAACGTGATCCTCTGCAGCAAGTGATAACAAAGCGGGGCGTCATCACGACTTTACACAGTGTGTCTTTACCTCCAAGGCAGAGGCTTCGCCGAACCCCTGAGACCGACTCATCGAACCCCTGGAGTTCGATCGAACCCAGGTTAAGAACCACTGTCTTAAAATAAACAAAATAAATATTTTTTTTGTTGGAAACAGCCTTGTTTCTCAAATTAAAGTGTAAATCCTACTGCATGAAATGTGCTTTTTTCCACGCCATCATGTCTTCCTACAGCCCAATACTGTAACAGAGGTCAGCAGTTATAAAACTTGCAATCTGGGTGTTGATAAAGGCTTTTGATTGTCAGCAACAATACAATTCTTTCATATCAGTTCTTAGTTGTACAAAATTGCATTGCAATCGGTCTGTTATCATCCAGTCATTGTTTGAATAACAGCTAATGGGTTTCTTATAAACCCCAGAGCTTTTCTGAACAGAAAGAGAAAGTAGGAAAACCTCTCTGACCTGTTTGTTCTTTCAGCAGCCTCAGTTAGTGTTTAACTCCACAGCAGCAGAAACACAGCAGAGGTAGGACTAGAAAAACTCTTTGCTTGCCTTTTTCATATGACTGTGCTCATAAGGGAATCTAATTTTTGTTTTAATACTCGTATGTAAAACACTGAATGCAATCGATGAATTGAAGACTAACTTCATATGTAGCTTTCTCTTTTTAAGTGAATGTATAATTATTGGCTTTGCACACTTATCTGAATAATTTTGAACTGACAAAGAACAGATAGGATGCAAGGTTCATTATATAATGGCTGCTAATATACGGTTAAGCCCAAAATTATTTATACTCCTCATAGATTTAGAGATATGGTGTTGGGTTAAAAAAAATAACCACTCACTGAGTGAGCAGCGAGTATCAAAGTCAGTCTACCAGAAAGGAAACGGGCAGAAATCCTTCAATGCAAACATGTTTACAAAATGAATGACGTAGAAATAAAAATACATTTGTCATGAAAAAAATGTGGGAGGAAAATACAGTTCAGCCTTAAGCTGCACTTTGATGGGACAAAGGTTACTGTATTTTCCGCACTATAAGGCGCACCTTCAATGAATGGCCTATTTTAAAACTTTTTTCATATATAAGGGCATAGAATGGACATATAGAATAGACGCTACAGTTAGCTATTTGTTCCGTACTCTACAAACGTGGATGTCTATTAATAAGGAATTGGTCCCCAAGTAAGCTGCCCCAGTCATTGTTTCACTCACGGTGTTGTGCCCAACTGCTTTCTGGGTAACACAGACTGACTGACACGTTGCCGCCGCAGTCTCTGTCTCTCTTAATTTCCCTCTTGTCTCTGTCTCCCCTCCCCCCGGCTTTAAATATATAGGGGCTTGTCCCTTGGAAACTCTAGTCGAAGCACCCCGGATGAATGCCTAAAGCCACTTTGTTGACATAAAAAATGTCAAAACAGTCTGACTCTGGTCGGCGAGGAGAGCTTCCTCGACTAGGCCGGGGAGTGGGACCTGCAGATGACCTGATTCTAGACGGTCGGTAGGTAGATAGGTCAGTCAAACTTTATTAACAAACCAGCATTCTGACAATTATCCCAGCATGCACCGCGCTCTTCTTCTTCTACGGGGGAAAATGAAGTCGGCGACTGCTGACCATAGTTGCTACACCTGTTGTGGCTCAATATTGGTCCATATATAAAGCGCACCTGATTATAAGGCGAACTGTCGGCTTTTGAGGAAATTGAAGGTTTTTAGGTGCGCCTTATAGTGTGGAAAATACGGTAATCCCTCCCTTTCCTGTTGTGAGTGAACCTCTCTTTGTTCATCACCAACAAGTTTCTCAATTGCTGACCTCAGATTATCTCATATCACTGCTACGAGTTTGTCACAATAAGGTTCTCTGTACCACTTAATTACTGCAACATTGTGGTTAAAAACACATTTTGTTGGTCAAAACAGCCTCTCAGTCTGGGTCAGAATGCAACACAATCATGAGGAAGACTGTATCTTACTTTTTGTTTCTTTCTGTTAGGTAACCAAAACATGAGGAATCCTGTAGGTGAGTGAATATGTCAGCTGATATGAAGTGTGAATTTGTAGTGTCATAACTTTTTTGTTTTCTCTCCCCCACCAGCTAAAGTTCAGACAATCACTACAGGGGAAACCTTTGGAGCAGATGTGGATCTGATGAACCAAGTCATCCAGAAGGATACAAGTCGGGATGTACAACACATCATCCTGTTCTGTCCAATCACATCTCGTGTTGGTTCAGATGTGGAGGCAGCCTTGGAAAAAGTCCCATGTAAGGAATCAGATTGTTTACATTTGGTTGTTTCTTTATGGATAAAATTATAAAGAGATGGTTTGGTTGTTTGTCAGTTCTCAAAAGGTTGCAAGTGCATCATTTGGTCTAAAAGTCTTACTTGGTTGTTTCACTTATATTCTCTTGCTAGCTTATAACAAAAAAATAAATGAAAAATAGTCACCATAACTATGCCAGTGATACACAGCTCTATATTGTGATTTTACCAGAAGACCAGGATCCCATTCAAGATTGAGCTGGGTGAATGCAACAAGTTAATATCTGAATGTACCATAACTTCCTTCAGCAGAACAGAAACAAAACTGAAGTTTTCATCTTTGGACCAAAAAAAAGGGAGGATCTAGAGCAGGGGTCTCAATTTACCCGGGGCGCTGGAGGCAGAGTCTGGGTGAGGCTGGGCCGCATAAGTAATTCCACAATTTAGTTTTTTTTAAGCATCCTCAAATGTCATCAACATTTAATTATTTCTCCAATACATGAACCGCAGGCTTTGGCTTTGACAAAGACATTATGGGGGTGTGACAAAATTTAGGGTGAGTTCACACTGCAGCCTGAAGTGACCCAATCCCGACTTTTTGTCAAATCGGATTTTTTTTTTGCCGGGCCATTCACACTGCCACACATATGGAGCATGTAGGTGTTCTGTAGTCTGAACGGGCAAAAGACCTGAAAGTGTCCCGCATGCACAGTAGAGGGCGCAATAGTGTCAGCGTTCTCAGTGTTTCACCAACCGTCATAAAAAGAAATGCTCAGTGTTTGCGGAAGTAAACATGGAGGCTAACGGTGGAGCTTAGCTTACATATTTGAAGTTGTTCTTCGGCCGGAGCAACATATTAACAACTTAATCCTCATTATAGTCCGTCATAGTTGTTTTTCTTCCCACTTGCGCTTATCAGGACGCAGAATTTGTTGAGTATCAGTGATATTCAGTTCGGATGAATGCGGCCTGGACTTAAGGTCGAATTTGAATCGGATACGTATCGGATATGGGTCGCATTCGAAAAGAATCCGACCTGTGCTGTTCACACTGCCATGAAAAGATCAGATAACAGGTCACATTACATCAAAAAAATCAGAATTGGGTCACTTCAGGCTGCAGTGTGAACGCACCCCAAGTTTATTCCACTTGGCGTCGCTCTAGTTCTACGTTTCACAGAAGTCTTTAGCCAGTTAGCAACGTTTGGAGAACGTCTCGACACGTGACGTCATTACCGCTTCTACTTATCAGAACAGCGCGGCGGATGACAAGCAGCCCGGTAGCAGTCGCCTTTCTCTGCGTTTGATTGTTAATGGTAGAAAGTACCGGAATGGCGACTGCAGGGAAGGACAACTGGTACCGGACTGGTCCATCATCCGCCACACTATTGTTACAAGCGTAGTGAGCATGAAGTCAGTGCAGCTTAGCCTAGCACCGAATGTCAGCCATTACTAGGAACGGTGGGCGGGACTTCCTTCAGAGGTCTGCTCACCCTGTGGGCCGCACTAATATTATACTTTCATATCACGGTGGGGGCCACGAGACATCGTCCTGCGGGCCGCAATTGGCCCGGGAGAATGAGACCTCTGAAATAGAGTCAGCACATCTTCAGTTATTTACTATCTAGAAACTAGTGATTGGGTCTGAAATCTGGGTGTAGTGATGGACTCAGACCTGATCCTTCAGAGCCACATCAAGACAGTAACAAAGTCACAAAG
This sequence comes from Poecilia latipinna, assembly GCF_001443285.1. Classification (NCBI taxonomy): domain Eukaryota; kingdom Metazoa; phylum Chordata; class Actinopteri; order Cyprinodontiformes; family Poeciliidae; genus Poecilia; species Poecilia latipinna. Next base: position 5,084 of record NW_015115693.1, read on the forward strand.
GAGAGTCTTAAGTGTCTTAATTCAAATTCAGAAATACTTTATAGATCCTAAAGATGACGATTGACTGTAGTGTGCTGAGTGGTGCAATTTGATTAATAGCAAGAATAAAATTAAGTAAAGCTAAATGTTATTGGACCTCAGTCTACTCAATTCAATTCTGAAATACTTTATTGATCCCAGAGGGAAATTAAATAATCCACGTAGACTATGAGACTAGGACTCTACTTTACTAATCTTAGGTTAAGGCACTGTATGTATTCCTTAGAGGCACCTTGAGGTACCTAAGGACAAGCCAATGAGCCTTGCTTTGTTTTCTCACATTAGTCTGTGACCTTATCTTGGATAAGCAGAATACAATGTGTAGAAGGATTTCTTCTTTTATGTGTGACACAGTTCTGGGTTATTCACATTCAGTGGTTTTTCAGTGTGAAAATTCGAACAATTTGTGAAAATGCAGACAAACATCTTTCCAAATCCAAAATTCTTTACTGTGATATATTTGTCCTGCTCTTCCAGTAGAATGAAGAAATATTAAATAAGGAATCATTTCTAAACTCAGAAGGCTAATCTTGTCCTCCTGTTAGGATGTCCTGTTCTGCCTTCATCTCTCATTTCTCTCTTATTTTTCAACAGATGGTCGAAGAATCATCCTGGTTCTGATGCACCACACCCGAGACGCTGACTACTCAACGGCTGGGATAAAGTGGTCAGAATGCATTGAAAACGTCGTCCTGGATGTTCACGTTCTCTTCCATGAAAGTGTCCCAGGGTTACTGAGCTGTGAACAAAATCACAAGGCAGTGTTGCAAATAAGACATTTTTTAGAAAGACACAAAAAGAATTCAGATCAGAATCGGGCTTTGGTTGGGTATGGCTATTGGCTATTGTGTTGTGTTTTTTCTTGGGTCTTGTCTGATGACAGGTCTTGGATGAGGCTCTTGAACTGGTTCTGGTGTCCAGACAGGCTGTGGGTGAGGCTTGTGATTTGGTTTGGCACTCAGCTTTTTCATTTGATTTCAGTTTTGCTGTCTTATGTAAGAAAACCAAAAGTTATTAAAGAAAGACTTCCTTAATACCATTGTTAACTCTACAACTTATATGTGTATGAACAAGTTGTTTAATGTCTCCTACACACAAACATAGTCATTAGAAAATGATCTATATGAACACAGGTACAGTTATATGCAGACTAGAAAACATTTAATAGGTTCCAAAGATCTTTATTATGAAATTGAAACTCTACTGAAAAAAAGGATTTTGCAATTGTTAGACTTTACTAAAATAAAGTGTTTATGATAGTGAAGCTGGTATAATAAACTGTCCAGTTAGTTGCTTTTTAATGAAGATCAAATAGATGCTTTGAATGAATTAATTCTTGTGACTCTTCTTAATGCATGTTGTAATCTTAACCTTGACCTTTGTAACTTTATAACCTCTGTCTATAACCATTGTAATATGATGTTTGGGAACTGTTTTCTCTGACAAATAATCAATAAAGCTTGAAAGAATAATAGAATATTATCAGCGTTGGTGTGATAATGTCACACACATAATACACGTTTCTGTTTAGCTCTTTTGTGTGCTGCAGTACTGAGTCTATAGAGATCTAATGAAAATTAAGGAATGAGGAATGAATAGCAGAAAACATCAAGGCTTGATTAAATTCAACCAAAACTTGTGAGAAATTGTGTTAAGGAACCAAACGTATACTTTTAGTTATAGTCTGTAAAGTTAACCCATCACCAAGACAACACCATATCTACAGGTAAATATGGATGTAGCAGCATCATCATCTGGGGCTTGTTTTCTTCAGATGGAACTAAATCTGTTGTCAAAGTGGATGAAATCAGAAGTAGTTCTAAATGTCTATCAGTTTTTACCTTAAAATTTAAGTGGAAAATTGGAATAGAATAGAAATAACTTTTATTATGCAAAATGACAGGAAAGTCAAAAATTCTGAATTCACACAAAAGTGAAAACATAAGGACAAAGATAGTGATCGTAAAGTCAGGTTTATGACATAAGAATACTGTGTAGTTCTTAACTATTCTATACTAAAATAATACATGCAAAACACTCAGTGTCACTCACTCACTAATCACAAGTATAAATTAAGAAAACAGAACCCATATGTTTATTGTTAATACCACATCATCTAGACTTTTATGTTAAGATTATTGTGGTACAAAAATATGTGTCTTTTGCATTCCCTGTTCATGTGTGTGATTTTATACTTTTACAATGTTAAAAATAAATAACATTATTTATTTAACTTTAACTTGTTAACTTTTTAGCCTGTTTAAAAGTAAGCTCAATAAGAGTTTTTTGGTCGGGCTTCTTATAAAACGTGACTGTCTGGTGCTTTAAAAAACAAAAACATGCATAGTCATAATAATGACTCATTACTATAAGACAGCAAGTTTTATAGCATGATACATTGACATAGTATCTCATAATTATGAATTAGCTAAGGCAAAGCTATGAGATACATTTTTTATAAAACTGGGCTTCCATTTTTATCTGAAAGTGAAAGTGAAAGTGATTCGTGCAAACTGCGTGCTTGTTGAGCAGCCTTCCTCATTCGGTGTCAGTCTCAGTAGCAGCACAGCAAAACCAGCAGCACGGCAAGAGGTATGAATCTATTAACTATTTGAATGTTGTTAGTGAA
>NW_015115693.1:9721-12133 GCF_001443285.1 Poecilia latipinna
TATACTAAAATAAAGTGCTTATGATAGTGAAGCTGGTATAATAAACTGTCTATTTAGTTGCTTTTGAATGAAGATCAAATAGATGCTTTGAATGAATGAATTCTTGTGACTCTTCTTAATGCATGTTGTAACTTTAATCTTGACCTTTGTAACTTTATAACCTCTGCCTATAACCAATGTAGCATGATGTTTGGGAACTGTTTTCTCTGACAAATAATGAATAAAGTTTGAAGGAATAATAGAATATTATTAACCTTGGTGTGATAATGTCACACACATAACATGTTTATGTTTTAGCTCTTTTGTTTGCTGCAGTACTGAGTCGGTGCAAAGAGATCTAATGAAAATGAAGGAATGATGAATAAGAGGAAACATCAATGCTTGATTAAATTCACCCTAAACTTGTGAGAAATTGTGTTGAGGAACCAAATTTATACTTTTAGTTACAGTCTGAAAAGTTAACCCATCACCAAGACAACACCATATCTACAGGTAAACATGGATGTAGCAGCATCATACTCTAGGGCAGTGGTTCTTAACCTTTTTTGAGGTACCAAACCCCCCAGGTAAAAACTGGGGTAAAAACTGAGTTTTGCTGAAGTAATTAAAGACACAAGATCAAATCCATGCTGAGAGTGGAACTCCTTCAATCAGTGCTCCTCCGCATGACAAGCAATGTAACGTGATCCTCTGCAGCAAGTGATAACAAAGCGGGGCGTCATCACGAGTTTACACGGTGTCTTTACCTCCGCGGCAGAGGCTCCGCCGAACCCCTGAGACCGACTCATTGAACCCCTGGAGTTCGATCGAGCCCAGGTTAAGAACCACTGCTCTAGGGTTTGTTTTCTTCAGATGGAACTAAATCTGTTGTCAAAGTGGATAAAATCAGAAGTAGTTCTAAATGTCTATCAATTTTTGCCCTTAAAATTTAAGTGGAAAATTGGAATACAATAGAAATAACTTTTATTATGTTTCAATTGAGAAATTTTGGTGTAAAGGTAGCGAAATGACAGGAAAGTCAAACATAACAAAATTAACAATGATAATAAGGTCAGATTTACGACATAAGAAAAGAATACTGTGCAGTTCTTAAATATTTTAGATTCAAAGATGTGCAACTAAATAGGATAATACGGTGGCCCTGAAGTTCAAACCACATCAACAAATCACTAAACCAACGACAAACTGAAAAACATTACAACATCATCAAAGACACAATAACATTAACAAAGCACAATTAAAATTAATAATAATAATAAACACTCAGCTTTAATAACTAATCACAAGTAAAAATTAAGAACCCATGTATTTGTTGTTAATACCACATCATCTAATACTTTGTATGTTAAGATTATTGTGGTACAAAAATATGTGTTTTTTGCATTCCTTGTTCATGTGTGTGATTTTGTACTTCTTTCGTGTTTCATGAAATAAATAAATTAACTAACAAATTTACTTTTTAGCCTGTTTAGCAGTAAACCCTAAGAGTTTTTTGATCGCGGTTCTTATAAATCATGAGACTAGAAGCCCATTTCTGGTACTGATTAAAAATAACATGCATTGTTATAATAAGGACTCATTAATATGAGACAGTCTTATAAGACTGTTTCCTCTTATAAGAATAAACATGTAGGGCCACAGCCTACATGGGTCCTACATGGGCCCTAAATGGCCAAACCCATGTGGGCCCACCGTGGAACCCGCGGACAAACCCATATGGGACCCATCTGGTCTGGCCTTCCTTTCCCCATATGGGGCCCACTTAGGCATGCTGGCAGGGGGTGGGGCTTTATCTGAAAGTGAAAGTGAAAGTAATTCGTGCAACCTGCGTGTCACTCCCAGCAGCAGTACAGCAAAACCAGCAGCACAGTAAAGGTAAGAATCAAGCTTTTTAACTATATGATTGTTCGTGAATATTAGGTGATATATAGTAACGAAAACAGCTTCAACTAATAAAGGGGACTTCTACTTCGTCTTGATACTTCTGACATCCATTTCCTGTGTAAATACTTAAGACGACACAAGAGACTTTGCGGCTATAAAGCAGGGAAAAGGACCGACGGCAGCGTAAATATGTGGCCCGTTTGTTAGAGTCCTGTTAGAGTCGCTCTAGCGTCTGTAGCAGCCTTTAGGACGCAGTTGATGGGTTTGTCCATGTCCGTGTGTGTTTCTGTCTTCTGGGGAGCAGAGAGGGGCGGGAGGTAGACGGTTATTTTTCACAGCTCTTGCATGAAAGCTGTCACTGCGCCTGTTGTTGTGGTGTTTATGTCCTTTTCTGGACCGCGGCTAATCCACGGTAACCTAGATGTTTTTAGTAAACAAAACGATTGGTGACACTTTATTTGAAGGGGTGTGCATAAGACTGACATGACAGTGTCATAAACATTACATAACACCTGTCATGAACATAAA
>NW_015115693.1:17641-21170 GCF_001443285.1 Poecilia latipinna
TGTATTTGTACTTTTACTTAAGTACATTTTTTGAGTACTTTCTCCACCACTGTGCGCCACATGTTGACATATCGGGTCCCCCCTTCTCGTCGACATTTGACGTTCAGGGTTCTCTCATTGAATGCTGTAGCGCTTCCTAAGCATCTGAAACTGATGATCTAGGAATGAAGAGGATGAGTCTATAAACATTTTTTAAAGGCATATAAAAAGTGATACAATTCGTGCACAGCTGATGTATCTATGATTTACCAATTTCATTAATTTTTCTTCAGATTTAAAAGATCCTCCGGGTCTCTGAAGCCGTGATTTTATCTTAATTTCTGCTTTTGTTTTTTTTTAACAATAAATAAGCAGAAATTAAGATAAAATAACGGCTTCAGAGAAATTGGTTGACACTCTCCAAATGGAGGCTAAGCCACTAAAGTTCATTGTGAAAGAAGCATTGATATGGTTGCTTAACCAAACACATTGAATGGAAGGAAAATATAAAAACAAAAAAGAAAACACAGAAGTTGGGGCCTGTCCTCAATGCCAAAAGTAAGCATAATGGATTTATGACCAAGGTCTGCTTGTTTGGCAAGTAGATTTACTTGATCTGGACCCTATGAAAATAGAGAATTTGTAAAGTATTTGTAAGTATTATTTTTTGATAACTTTCTAATTTATAAATAACATCTGACGAATGGTTGGGTCTTCTTATGTTGTTCTTTGTGTTTGTTTCTGAAGGATCCTGAAGATGCCCTGTCTTTCAAGTGAGTTATCATCTCAGGACATATAAATAAGAATCTTGCTCTGATTTGCTCTGGTCTGTTCATCTTTTTTTTCTGCTTTATATTTCTGCCAAACAGAACCAGTTAAAGTTGAGACAATCACCACCGGGGTGACTCATGGTGCCGATGCAGAGCTGATTGACCAGTTGAGAAGCAGAGTTAGGCTGGAGGGCACAAACCAGGATGGAGAGTGCACCATTGTTTTCTGTCCCATTGCCTCCCGTGTTGGTTCAGATGTGGAGGCAGCCATGCAAAACATGCCACGTAAGTAATCAGGCAACATTTTTAGTTTTGGCTTGCTGAAAAACAAATCAGACAAAGCTAACCTGAGTTAATGCAAAAAAGTTCATTTTAAATGCTGATTTAATTTGCAAAGGGGAAAAAGCCAAACTAAGCTGAACCCATAAGGAAAAACTATGTACCTTACATGTAAAATCGCAAATTAACCAAAATTTCTTTTTACTTTTTAGTTCAGTTTTACTCATCACGCCTGGCCTGTTGTATCAAGAAATCACATATGCATATAAGCTAATAGAGCTCAGTAGCTCAATCGATCTAAAGAAATTTAAGAAGAAAATCACTGACATCCTTCCATCTGGAAAGGAATCTAAGGTTGGAGTGAGACAGAGACTCAACGTTAAGGTCAAATAACATAAACCTAAATAATTTTGACTAATTGAAGCTATTTACCTTCTTTCTTAAGTTATTATTCAATAAAAAAATATCCACATAAGACATTCTCATAAGGCAGCTGTAGGGTGACCTAATCTGAGGTGGTTTTATTTATTTGAGCCGAGTGATTGTCCAAACCTCATGTACAAAATGTTTTGCATTTTGAAAAAAAATCACAAATGTTTCTTTTCTACCAAGTTAATCTAACAGATTGTAGCAATACCTACAATAAAGATACAAGTGTGACATCAAATCAATGAATAGCAATGAATATCTATAAGATTATAGATCAAACCACAGAAAATGACTCTACGGACTTTCTCAGACACTGAAATCAGAAATACTCCAGCCCTCCAATTTCCCACATTTGGTATCAAAGTCCTGCTCATCAAAGCTCTGACAATCTACACAATAAGGATTACCACTGTCCTCTTCAGAAGCTGTAACTATAACAGCAGACTCTGTAATTTATTGTATCTATAAAATACTTACCTACCCTGGTTAAAGTACAATTTAGCAGACAGAGCTGACATGTTTTTGTGAACACTTTATCAAGGTTTGTAAAGGAAAGTCAAAGGAAATCTGTTGTTTTACATCACTGTAAAACAATTTAAGGTGGCATAACTTGAAAATGAAAGTAAATTCAACAGGAAGACTGTAGGTCAAATGTGCCTAAACCATATTTAGGTATATGTTGAATGAAATTCAATTGAATTCTTAAAATGTGCCTAAATTGTGTGTGCAGATTTCAAACTTGTTGGATTCGTTCAATAGGTTTTCTTTTGATTAAAAAAAGTTGAGTTGAGGTAGAATTTTTGAATCTTTGTATCTCTGGTAGCAATCTGTTAGACATTTCTACTGTGAAATATTTGCACTGAAACATCTCAGTGTGTTTATGCAGACTGAAGTAGTCGTATATAATTTTTTTCTGTCTCCGTACAGCCAATAAAAAAGTCGTCCTGGTCCTGATGCATCACACCAGAGATCCAGACTACTCCACCGCTGGGAGGAGCTGGTCAGAAGTTTATCCGAACGTCGACTTAGAAGTTCATGTCCTCTTCCATGAAAGTGTTCCTGGGTTACTAACCTGTTCTCAGAACACAAATGCAGTGTATCAAATGCAAGAGTACTTCCAACAAAGCAGAATTAACTCTCAGCGTTGGCACATGATCCTTCTTGCATTGGTGATTGTTATTATTGCTGTCGTTCTATTTTCACTGTTGTTTTACTTTTTAGAGGTAAAAGAAAAACCAACAAACAGAACCAATTAAAAATCAGACAGTAATATTGTTCAGTGTTAATGTCTCTGAGTACATGTTTGTATAAATGTAAACATGTATGGAACAAGAAGGTTTGGGGTTCAGTTCCTAGGGTTAGCATGTTAGCATGTTCCTCTCCAGGTACCAAGACTTCCTTCTAAATCCAAAAAAAATCACAAATGTTCTATTAATCTGTGTTCATGTAATTTATTCAGTCATTTATGAGTTTTTCTGGTTTAAATGTGCAAACAAAGTTACATTTGAATCCCCAGTGTCTTTAATCTGTACAAGCTTTTCTCACTGATTTATATGGCTGCGTTGGATTGTTTTTTTTTGTTGTTTTTTTTTAAAGTGCCTTCAGACACGAGTTGTGTATAAAAAACAGAAATGAATTAAAATGGACAGAATTGCAACAGATTTTAAGCCTTATAACAAACATCCACTTATAAATGTTTTGACTGATCAATAACAGGATTGTATTAATAAGTTGTCTAATATCATCTAGTTTTCAACTATCATTACTTTGGTGGCTGTGTTGCTGCTTTTATGTGATGCGTGTAGCTGTAGGTGTTTAAATATCAGTATATTCTGAGCTCTTGCCTACCTTGAATGAAGGTGAATTGTCTTCCGTTTCCTTGGTAAATAAAAGTGTAAAGAATAAAATGCATTTCTTTACTTTTTTTCAAAAATTGTATCATTGTGTCCAGAAGTTAAATTTTTTTTGACATTTCAAGCTCTAAAATTTGTTTTTCCAGAAAGTTTTTGGGGTAATCCAAAAATTGAATCGGCCCCCCCCCCCAGCCACCATGGCCTTTTTTCCCCTTTCTA
>NW_015115693.1:24870-25653 GCF_001443285.1 Poecilia latipinna
CATTTTAACCAAAAAACATATACTGACAAAATAGACAACATTTTCAATTCAAAAACTCTTTTTGTTGCTAAATTATTTAATAAATAGACATATACACTCAACAACAATGCTATTTATTGTTCTAATATGTTATTTGGGTTATTGCTAAAGTACCCATTCATCTCTGAAATGTTTGTCAGGAACAAATGATCATTCATGTAACTTCTTTGAAAAAACTACTTAAAAATAAATATGGAGGCTGATATCAGTCTTCTGGATGTTGGTGCTCATGTTTAGCACTGAGATGCTGTTTCAGACTTGAATAGCTTCAGACAGTCTAACTTCTCTTAGCACACCTTGAATGCATCAGCAGTCTCTTCCTGTATTCCTTGAAGATGTGCGGCTTTATCATACATGCTTGTTATTTCCTCAGGCTCCAAATCATCTCAGCACTTTGTTCGTGAAGTCATGTCCCAAATCAATCATCAGTCTCACAGCTCTCAGGATCAAAGTATCAACATCTGAACATGTCTGGATTTCGTGACTATAGTTCTTCACAGGAAGGATGTAGTTTATTGGAATCCCAAAGCTTGAACTGAATTCAGAAATCTACATTAAAAAAAAGTTGTTAAAAGTGATTGAGTTTCTTAGAAGTCCAACTGAAACTTTTTTCTTTAAATATTTGCTCCTGCAGACATTTCTTAAATTTGTCTTGGTATCAATACACGCCTCGTCAATGTTTGTGAGAACAGCCAGTTGAGGAACACCTATGGATACAGAAATGGATCTGTTATTGGAAGAGTG
>NW_015115693.1:28763-34514 GCF_001443285.1 Poecilia latipinna
CCAAAAAACATATACTGACAAAATAGACAACATTTTCAATTCAAAAACTCTTTTTGTTGCTAAATTATTTAATAAATAGACATATACACTCAACAACAATGCTATTTATTGTTCTAATATGTTATTTGGGTTATTGCTAAAGTACCCATTCATCTCTGAAATGTGTGTCAGGAACAAATGATCATTCATGTAACTTCTTTGAAAAAACTACTTAAAAATAAATATGGAGGCTGATATCAGTCTTCTGGATGTTGGTGCTCATGTTTAGCACTGAGATCCTCTTTCAGACTTGAACAGCTCTGCAGACAGTCTATCTTCTCTTAGCACACCTTGAATGCATCAGCAGTCTCTTCCTGTATTCATTGAAGATGTGCGGCTTTATCATACATGCTTGTTATTTCCTCAGGCTCCAAATCATCTCAGCACTTTGTTCGTGAAGTCATGTCCCAAATCAATCATCAGTCTCACAGCTCTCAGGATCAAAGTATCAACATCTGAACATGTCTGGATTTCGTGACTATAGTTCTTCACAGGAAGGATGCAGTTTATTGGAATCCCCAAGCTTGAACTGAATTCAGAAATCTACATAAAAAAAGAAAAACATTTTTCTTTTTGAGTCAGTTGTTAAAAGTGATTGAGTTTCTTAAAAGTTCAACTGAAACTCACTTTTTTCTTTAAATATTTGCTCCTGTAGACATTTCTTAAATTTGTCTTGGTATCAATACACGCCTCGTCAATGTTTGTGAGAACAGCCAGTTGAGGAACACCTATGGATACAGAAATGGATCTGTTATTGGAAGAGTGACATTTATATTAAAACTGAAGAATAAATGATTGCCAGTAATTCAAGTCAAACTCATATCCAGAATCATTATTAAGTCAGGGTGAAATTTTTCATGTCATCATTTCAGCCTGTGGCTCAAGAAGCAAAATGTAGTGAATGCCTTCAGCTCATCTGTGTTGTTGATTATGGTGTCACTAATATTCCTCTTGGCAACAATCTATAGATCACACAAGGAGCTCAGATCAAGACACATTGATAGCCATAACAATATATGGCTGTCAATGTGTCTGCGGCGCCGTAACACCGCCACAGAACAACACAAAAATGCAGAACCCACAATGTTTGCTATTCATGAGAGTGAGGCGAATGCAGCACGTATAGAGAGAGATGGAGCTACAATGTCAAAAACGGAGCTGTTTTTTTAAAACTGCGACCTGGTTTCAAAATCGACAGTTTCTGGTCTTCAAAGACACCAAATCCATGTGGTCTAACAGAATAAATGACAAAAAAAACTCCGGTGGATACACCTAAAATGTCTCTGTGGGTTATTCTATACGAATCTGTGTGGTATCAACTTCACTTTTGCACTGAATTGCTGAAATGAATCCCACTTTCCATGACAATCTAAGTTAAGCTTAATATGGATCAATTTAGACATTTCTTTTCCAGCAAAGTTATTTTTTCCTTAATTATTAAAAAATAAACATACTTCTGTTTTTGTTTTTAAATTAATATTTTTTTTCAGGTTATGGTTTGTTTCTTACCCATACAACTGGCAGCTTCTCTGATTTCCCTCAGTTTCAGTAAAATGGAGGACTTCATTTCTGGTGCATTTGCATTATGAACACAAACCATAACATGGACTCTGTCGTTTAGAGATGGGGACGAGTTGTAGTCAGGATCCCCATTAGACAGTGGAGCCAGAGGATTGAACTGTAACTTGTAAAAAAATGGTAATTTATGTATCTAAGGATTTGACAGATAAATTAAGTTTTTATTGTTTTGCTGACAAAGTTACTTGCAGTTGGAGGCAATAAGAACTTTTTGCTAATTATACCTTGTATCCCTCCTTTACGTGCCCCATCATAGCCAGCTTGATGTCGTGTGTGTGGATTCCTCTTCCATATCCTTCCTCCAGGCCCATGGTGTCATTGAGCACAAGGCAGTAATAGTTTCCTTTGCCTCCTTTCCGGATCCAATGAGCTGAATACTGACAGACAATATGTCAGAAAACAGCCACCAGCAAGAATCAGACAGAAAGCAGCAAAAGAAAACCACCGATGTCCTAAATGTTCTCCCTAGCTCCTTATTTCAAGCATTATTTTCTGTGACAAATAACAAATGATCAAAAATCTTGTGTTATCAGATATAATGCAACATTTATATCAACTAGCTTAGGGCAGGTGTCTCTGAACATGTTTAAAAGACTTAAGGGGCTTCCAGCTCATTGGAGATGGTTTTAAAATATGTGCTGACTTTAATTTTAGGTTTTAATGTTTGACATTGTGTCTGAAACCGTTTCTGTGTTTCCCTCTGGACCAGGATCCTTTAGGGAAAAATATTTTTTAAATCTCAGCAGATGTGTTTCAGTGACCTTAAAATTGTGCAGATACGAATTACGACAATAAATTTACTTAATGGGAACATGCTAATTTCAAAAGACTATTTTTTTTGCAAAAAAATAAGTTTTTTGTGCTAGGAGGAGATGGTTTTTCGGCTGTATTGAAATTAATACAGACATCATAAAACTTTGTTGCAAGATTAACAATCGGATGTTATTCCTCCTGGAAAAGACAAAGAAGATGACACGAAGTGGTTGGAGGATCCTGGTGCGGTTTGTTTTTAATGACTTATCATGTGAACAAACTTATTCATGTGATTTTAAGTGTTTTTCTTATGTAATCGAAACACTGCAATTGTGAAATTGCGGTTTTTGGGACATTAGCAGAACATTAGCAAATGACGGTTTTCTGTTTAAACAATTAAATTACAAGGGTCGGAGGTCAGTATTTGGTGAAATAATCCTTTTAATTTCTCTTTCCCTTTGCAGCTGGGCTCCTCTGAAAGGTATCTTTCAACCGCTAAAATCTGATGCCACTCCGTTTCCGTTTTTGAAAAAGGAAGTTGCGCTTCTGTCTTCTTCAGTGGTTCTTGGTGCAGCGCCCCCACAGGCGAGGAGGTTTATTAAGAGCCTGTATCATTTGACACAGAGCAATATGAAAGTGAACCACAATCAGCTGAAAATCTAACAAATGTTGCAATTTTGGTCCCAATAGAACCAAGACTACTGGACTATCATGTGTGAAAACACACTCTCTCCTTTTGAATTTTGCCTTTGTCAATGTCACCTGCTGGCCGTAATAGGTATTACAGCATGATTGACTGCTGTAAATAAACGCAGTCAATCATAGTAATGTGTTTTTCTTTAACTGGAAAACAATATCTGTTGAAAATATCCAGACAAACATAGCCTGACCTTCAATCTCTCTCACTAGTGAAACTTCCCAGATGAAGCTTGAAGGTTATTGGACCATCTACATCTTCATCTCTCTCTCTCCCTCAACTGTGACTAAACCAGCACTCACATGTTGGTCACATGTTGTTGTGTACATGAACAGCACCTTACCTTTTAAAACTATAAAATATCTAAGTGACACAAGATTGTAACCATTTTGTGTCTCAAAACAAGGAAAATGTATATTCACCTTCTTGGAAAAACTTTGCCCTGAACTGTTAGCAGCACTAGCCAGAGCTTCACAGGTCATTCTCCTCCGCAAAGCATTACTGACAGAGGTGATGAAGCTGGACTTCCCAGCACCGACCGGTCCATACAGCAGAACTCTGATGTGCCTGACTTCGTCATTTACTGGTCGAAAACTGTCCACATAACGCAGATCTCTGTTATTGTCACTGTTAAAATGGAGAAAAGGCAAATAGGACAGAAGTTTAAGTGGACACATTGCTGCCTAATTAGTTTACAGGACATTAAATGCACTATTTTAATGTGATTTTGTGCAGAATATTATTTCTGCATTTCCCAAGTCTAAATAACTAATTATAGATGAAGATCTTTATGTGCAGGACGTCAAAATAATACGAAAGAACCATCATTGGCATATAAACACATTCACTCACCCCCAGGAAACGTTCATCCAAGGATAAGCTAAAACTGTAAAAGAGAAATTTAGAGTAAATCATTTTCTTAAAAGTCAATCTGCTAAATGTTCTGCTACATTGAGCATATAAAAAACAAGATTAAAAATAAGAACGGTGAGTAAAGAGTCTAGCAGGTAAAGCACAATGCTCAATTTTATTTTCAGTGAAAGCATCAAAAAGTAAAAATCTTTTACTCACGTGGGGAAGGTGGAGGAGCTAAAAACAAGAAAAATGATAAATTATTTTAGGTTTTCAAACCATATTTTTAAGACTAAAGAAACATAAATGTAAAAAGAAATCATGGTTGTAAAAATATATCTTTAAATTGAGAAGTATAACAACATGCTGGGGTAGGGAATTTTTTATTTTAAATAAATAATTTATTTGCAAAGATTTTAAATACTTTTATCAGTGAAAGCATTAATAAAATATTTTGCCTGCATGGGAGAGGTAAAAACAAGAAAAATAATAAATAATAAATAAATAAAAAAATCCTGATTGTAAAATATATTTTTAGATATATATTTTTAGAATCAGAAAGTGTAAGGAAGTTTAACAATTACAACATGCTGGAGCAGGAAAAAGTTATCTTAAAGAAAGGATTTATTGACACAGATTTCTGATACGACATGCTTGACAAAAGTATGAAAGTTTTAAAAACAAAGTGAAGTGAGTTTGCTAAGCCACGTTATAGCAGAAAACATTTGACTGTCACTTTGTTAGGTTTCACCTTGTTAGAGTTGGACTCCCTTCTTCCTTCAGTTTCCTTCACTGTGTGTCATGAACCTTCATCAGGTATTTTAGTCCATATTTACATGATAGCATTACACAGTTACTGCACATTTGAAGGTTTCATCATAAATCCCACCTTCTGTCACATCCCAAACGTCCTCTGTTAGACTAAACGTTACTACGAACCCTAAAGTTTGTCCAGAAACCCCGTTTCCTATTCTTACATTTACTTTGTTTTGCTTCTGCTGAAGACCAGCCGCTTTATAGGTTCAACGTTTTGGATATTTAGAGGTGCTATTTTGCATAATTTAACTTGAACGAGTGGTTCTTTCAGCTTCTGTCATCCAGAACTGGTCAGCCCATTCTCAAACAATCTTTGAAATCAACTACCATCTGAACAGTTATCAAAACTGAGGGTTTCTTTTTATACCGTTTGATGTAAAGCTGAGTAAATCAGCAGTTTCTGACATTTTCATTTATCTGACAGCAACAACCGTGTTACTATCAAACTCACTTCATCACCCTTTCTTTCTAGTTTGATGCCCATATTAAGCTTTAGGAAGTCAGCTTTCACTGTGAGTTGCTGCTATCTGATCTGATTAAAGCTCGTTTTAAAACCCATCCATTTTACTTGGCTTTCAACTCCAGCGGGATCTAGTTTTAAATTGTATTTTGTTTGTTTGTTTTTAAACTGTAAGAGTTGTTTTGTTTTGTTGTTTTTTTTTATTGTTATGTTGTGTTTTAATGTACAGCACTTTGTATCAGCTGTGGTTGTTTTAAAGTGCTTTATAAATAAAGTTGGTATGGTGGATTTGCTTTTTGCGGAAACACAATTGCAAGAGTGTACATAATAAAGTGGCCAGTGTGCGTACATCTCATGCATATGATTTTATAGTATTTACTTACGAGGTACTGAAGTATGGAGAGCCATTTGCTTTAACCCATTTATTTATTTATTTAATTTTGGCGCAAATGGCTCTCCATACTTCAGTACCTCGTAAGTAAATACTATAAAATCATATGCATGAGATGTACGCACACTGGCCACTTTATTATGTACACTCTTGCAATTGTGTTTC
>NW_015115693.1:38395-39681 GCF_001443285.1 Poecilia latipinna
ATTGAGATACAATGGTTTGATTTTGTTTTGTGATTTTCTATGATTCTGTTTAAAGATTATAGTTAAAGGAATGGAAAGTTAATGTAGATTACAAAAGTCAATGAAATGTCACAGTGTCATAAGTGGAACTGAGGGGTGAGAGAGCAGTCAGTACGGAAGAAACAGGAAGTGAAACTGTTTAAGCTGCACGTAGGAAACAGGTGCAGAAGGCAGACAGAGAACCGAGAGTACAGCTCAGAAGAAAAAAGTTAATCTGCAGCTTGAGATTAACCAAGGAACAGTTGACGTGAGGAAAGTTGTGTGGGCCATGGGTCGTTGACACGTACGAGACGGAAAAAGCAGAAATGAAAGAGTTGAGCGGTTACCGAGAAGATAAAAAGACACCAGACAGAAGGTTCTAGGTTCTTTGTCCCGCAGCGTTCGAGTCGAGCACATGGAGATGCAGAATCAACAGAGGGCTGCGTGATGATACCCCGGGACGACTACTCGCTGCACAAGGAAGGAACAAGATCCATTTACCCACAACCCGGGATTCTGATTCGACTGCGGCCCCACACTCAACCCAAAAAGATTCCAACGATGCTGCAGTGGACATGGGGAATAGACAAAGATCTGTTATGGATAAAGAACTGAGTTCGTTGAGGATTCTCACCAGTTCAACTTTGGATTTATTCTAAAAGGATTCTGCCAAGACAAAGACAGGACTCCATCCATGGACGTTAAAGTTCTCTGCTGCCAAAGGTCAACTCTGCATCTGGGTTCGAGTAATACTGTCTCCCCCAAAGCCTCTGTTTAGAGTAAGACACAGCGTAGGGTTAGAAGTAGAAGTAATTTCTAAAAATTCTTAAAAGTATTAATTTCTTAAATTTTTCTTGAAATGCTGTATGTCCTTTTCCCTTGCTAAAGCTTGCTAATAAAATACGAAAGTCTAATCTGATATTGTGGACAGTTAAATTAATTGAGTCAACTAAATTTAATTCTTCTGATTAATGTAAAATCAATGTTAATGGTTCCTAGTAAAATGGGTGGCTTCATACGTTCTTTAGTTCAGATAAATAATGACCCTGGGACTTATTCCTAGTCTCTAAAATTATCTAAGCCGGTAACAAGTGCACGTTAATAACAGGGAAAGAGCTACCGTTAACAGATGTGGTTTATGAGCTCGGACACCGGCGGGGCTA
Source organism: Poecilia latipinna (assembly GCF_001443285.1). Classification (NCBI taxonomy): domain Eukaryota; kingdom Metazoa; phylum Chordata; class Actinopteri; order Cyprinodontiformes; family Poeciliidae; genus Poecilia; species Poecilia latipinna. The sequence goes on from NW_015115693.1 coordinate 39,577, forward strand.
CTCCGATGTCTGAATCATAGACTGAAGCGGGTCATAACGTCTGGATGAAGGTAGTTAGAGCTTAGACGAATCTTTCTCGCTCCCAGCTTAAACAAAAGTTCTCTA
>NW_015115693.1:44425-60824 GCF_001443285.1 Poecilia latipinna
TATGAAAAACATTCCCATGTGTAACGACACTTGACAAAATGTTACGTTTCGATCGTTGACTGTGTTCTGTGACTTTGTGTTTTATGATGCAAATAAACAAACAAACAAAACACATGAGCCAAGAACTGTTTCAATAAAGTAAAGTTCTTTTTATATACATAGTTTTGAGTTAGTAAATTTGTTTTCAATAGGACATTTATGTTTCATACATTTATCTAAATATGCAAAAACAACAACAAAAAAAAGCTTTGGGTGCTGTTTAAGTTAAGCAACAAACTGATTTATTATGTGAACTTAAGTTAAACTCACTAAAATAGAAATGTCGGTGTTACTCAGTGAATTTAATGAAAACTAAACAATTTTGAGGCAATGAGTTTGTATATACTTTTTAAATAAGGAGAAATGAATTAGGTATTATAGTGTATTTTTGCTGTCTTTTGCCATTTCTCTGGTGTTTACACCTGATTGGAGTTTTAAATTAAACCAACTTAAAGAAAAATAAAAGTTTACTTTAAACAGACACTATTGACTGGATAACATTTTGTGCCGTGGCTTCACAATTTGTTGGCGTAGTCGTCTCCAAAGTCAATCATCAGCCTCAACGCACTCAGAATCAGAGCGTCGATGTCTGGATTCAGTTGAATTTCATGACTGTAGTTCTTCACTGGGAGGATGCAGTTCATTGGGATCCCCAGATGGGGGCTGAAGTCAGTCATCTGTTGAAAAAAATAAGTTTATTAAGAGTCTGATACAGTGAGAGAGAATCTTATGTTTCTGCAGCTCACCTTTTTCTTTAAATATTTGCTCCTGTAGACGTTTCTGATATTTGTTTCTGTTTCCCTACAGGCTGCATCAATGTGGGTGAGAATTGCCAGCTGAGGGATTCCTGTGGATACAGAGAGTTTATTGAGCAACTTTATAGATTATTAGTAATTAATATATCAAGTACATCACAGCAATGCAAGGTTTCCCCCATAAAACTTGCTAAGCCTGGCGGTTGGGCATTAGGGCAGTCCACTGGCCCACTGTGTTTTTGAGTTAAAAGATGTTTAAAGTTGACAGAACATTTGAAAATATCACTTGATAATTATGTGTTATTGAAAGATTTTTAGATTAATACCTGATCATCAACTATAAATTCTTAAGAAAATGCAAACATTTTAAAAAGACTTAATAAAGTAAGCAATGCTAAGCCTGGTGGGGGTACAAGTAAAGCCTGTACCCGCCAGGCTTATAATACACTGGAAGAAACCCAGGAATGCTTCTAAGATGCCATAAGAGTAATTTTTGAAAATCTAGAAATAAGACATTACAAAAAGAAAAAAATAGACAAATCAGAAAAATGTTACCTTAACTTTTGTACACAATTTTGTCCTCCTACATTATACAACCAACTTGCGTACACAGCTGCATACATTTCCCTGAATAAGAATGTGATTGTATAATTTGTTTCTTACCCAGATCACTGGCTGCTTCTCTGATTTCCTTCATTTTCTGTAAAACTGATGACCTCATTTCTGATGCATTAGCAGAATAAATGCAGACCAGAACATGAACTCTGTCACTGATGGACGGGGAAGAGATGTAGCCAGGATCACCATCAGAAAGGGGAGATGAAGGATTAAACTGTGGAAATAAATGATGCAATTATGAGAAATTTGTGTGGATAATATAGTTTCACATACAGTATAGTGAGGTAGTGATAGTGTTTTAGAATCTGAGCCAAATAGACCATGACTTTTTAGGTGATTGTTAAAAATTATTTTAAAAATATATATTTATACCTTATATCCATCCTTCATATGACCCTTCATAGCCAGTTTGAGGTCGTCTGTTCTGACTCCTTTTCCATCACCGTCCTCCAGACCCATGATGTCATTGAACACAAAAGGATAAAAGTTTCCCTTTTCTTTCTTGATTTTATAGGTTTGATACTGAAAGAAAAAGAGTTAGGTTTTTATGTAGGCAGTACACAAATCTTCTGAAAAATCTTCTTCAAAATATATGAACTATTTTATTTTCAAACTGAAATTTGCTTTATAAAATAAAAATCTGAACAAGGAGCTACTCTAAATCTTGGTGTATATTTCAACCTCTAAAGGTGAATAGAGGGTGAATGTGTAATAAAACCCTCTATTTTTTCACATTTTATACTATATAGTATGAGCAAATTTTTCACTCAGACATGTGGAGATTGCCTGTCCATGGTGCACACCGACTCTCATCCATTGACCCCTGAAGACCCCACCAGGATACGCGTGTAAGACGATGGATGGATGGATGGATGGATGGATGGATGGATGGATGGATGGATGGATGGATGGATGGATGGATGGATGGATGGATACTGAGCTGATACACAAAGCTGACACAAGTAAAAAGTCATAATATTTGAAAATGTGAATGAGCCTTTAAAACCGAACAAAAAATGAAATTCACCTTCTTGGTGAAACTGTGATCAGCGGCTATGTTGTTGACCAGAGCATCATTGGTCATTCTCCCTTGCAGGACGTTGTTGACAGAGTTGATGAAGCTGGACTTTCCGGCACCGACTGGGCTGTACAGCAGAACTCTGATGGCTTTGACTTCTTCATTTTGAGGTTGAAAATTCTTCATGTACTGCAGAAGTTCATCTTTGTTTCTGTTGAAATGTGAAAATAAGAGTTACAATTAAAGTGATCTACCAGAACAAATATCTTCCTTAAAATCAGACTTGGGTAGTAACTAGTTACATTTACTTGAGTAACTTTTTAGAAAAGTTTAGAAAAAAATGTACTTTTAGGAGTATTTTTGCTATGCTGTACCTTTTACTTTTACTTGAGTAATTTTATTGAATTTTCTCTACTCTTGAGTAAAATTTCTGGATTTTCTACCCATTGAATGAAAAAAAAAACTTGTTTTAACCAAAACTTCATGAGACACCAGACACACACACCTCCAGTTTCTGTTAAAGTTTTACATGCAAAGAAACTGATTTTGGATTTAAGAAAAAATATATTTTGCCTGATTTCGTTTCCTTTTTTATATTTATATATTTACATTAATTCTTGTCATTTTGGTCCTTAAGATACCAATGCTTCCACTTGACTTTATATTTTGGTACATATGACCATGTCAATTTTTAAATATCAAATTATTAATTTCATCAGTTACTCAGTACTTGAGTAGACGTTTTTATTAATTGCTTTTTTACTCTTGAGTAATTTCTTGGATGACTACTTTTTTACTTTTACTTGAGCAAAAATATATTGAAGTAGTGCTGCTCTTACTCGAGTAAAATCTTTGGCTACTCTACCCACATCTCTTTAAAATGCATAATTATCCTGAATTTGAGTATCGATGTGAGGATCCTGTTTTAAATCAATACAAATCAGATTTTGTCCTGCTTGAAAGTGAGGAGAAAGACGTGACTCAAAAAATAAATCTTTGATTATTTGGTGGATAAAGTCAATACCCAATTGGGAAACTCCGAATTTATAGTTAACAAAGACCTTGGATTGGGAAGCCATGGTATTTTTTAATACCATGGCCTCCCTTTGGCTGCAAACCACTCCAGTAAAGGCCATAGATCACGACCTGATGAACTCAGTAGAATCACATCATCTGCAAAACACAGGGATGCGATCCTAAGGCCACCAAACCGATCCGCTCAACACTTTGGCTGTGCCTAGTTATTCTGTCCATAAATGTAATGAACCAAACCTTAACCCTGTGGGACACAGTCGAACAAGGGGAATATCATAACTTGTGCTTGGAGCTAAGAGTTAAAATATCATTGCACTAAATATTGACTGAAATTTTTAACAATGGACTTAGAAATCAGATTTTTTTTAAAAATGTTTCTGGGAAAAAAATGATTTTGGTACTACCACATATTTAAAAATTCATGCAGCTCAGAAATGAACATAATAGGAGAGTTAAGGAAAACTGAGATTAAACAGGCAGTGATCTGCTGCCTGATGAGGCAAAAAAGCAACAAACGCATTGGTAACATCCAGATGGACAAAAAGAAATTTACTCACTCCCAGGATATTTTTCTCCATGGATTTTCCAAAGCTGTAGTGGAAAATTAAGAGAAATGTCTTTAAAAAACACGCAATGGTAAGCAAAAAAAAATCACATTTAGATTATATTTGATTTATTATCAAGGTTGAGTTAGTCAAACAATCCAGCAGTTCATTTGGTCATTTAATGAAGAAGCAAAAAACAACAAACAAGCTCTGCTTAAGTGGTGGCAGTGGAGGAGCTAAACACAGCACAATACATTAAGTTGTTTTGGGTCAAAACTATTAATGAATAAATGGTAAATTTTTACAGTGAGCTTATGAAATAGTGGACATGAATAGTGTAAAATGTTTGAATTGGATTCCTCGGACTCGACTTGAGAGGAAAGGAAATCAGGCTTTCTCTGTTGTTGCTCCTATTCTATGGAACAATTTACCTGTCCAGATTAGATCTGCCCACAGCCTGGATCACTTTGAATCGCCTCTGAAAACTCATTGTTATTCTTTGACATTTATTTGAAGTAATGTTTTGATACTTTGTTTTTGTCAATTTGTGTTGTTGTCGTTCCTGTACAGCACTTTGGTACAGTTTTACACCTGTTTTTAAAGTGCTATATAAATAAATTTGACATCGACATTAAATTCCAGGATATTGAGGCCGTAAAGCAGCCTTGATATCTTCAGTGAGAAGGTGAGTTCATTTTTGTGAGTTAAAATATCCACAATAAACAGTCATTGCTTTCAGTCTCTGTTTCTAAGTTATAAAACAGACACAACAAGTCAAGTAAAAAACTTGTCATGAGGATTACATTATTAAAATTCAAATCACGCTTCCATTACTATACTTTTAGATTTTATTCTGTTGCTCATCACAGCAATTCTGGATGTACAGGGGAATTTTACTGCCATAAGTCGAGAGCACACATTTTCATTCTGAAACCAGGACTTTGGATCTTTTGTTCTCAAAACTTAAAATGCTTGCACTCAAAACTTCTGTTCCCTTTTAAATATTCTCTGCGTTCTCTCAAACCTTTCTCCTCACGCTCAAAACGTCTCTCTGCTTGGATCAAATCTGCACTTGCAAACCTCTCTGCTCGCTTATGAATTATTTTCTGCCGTCTCTCAAAACTTTTTGTTTCGAGAGACGCCTGGCAACCTCTCAGCCAATAAAATGAGAGTTTTATTCTGGGTGATTTTGTTTCTTTCTAGTGGATGAAGATGGCAACAGCAGTAGCAGTTAAACCTGTAACCAGCGGGTTGCCAGTTTGAACCTGTCTCCTTCGTTTTGTCCTTGGACAAGAAACTTCGCCCATCTGGCCAGTGGTCAGAGGACTCAGGGGTGTCAACAGCAGCCTCACCTTTGTCAGGCTGAATCAAAGCAGCTGTGGCTACAGTGTAGCTTACCACCATCAGCATGTTAATGTGCGGCTGAATGTCTAACTGCAGTGTGAAGCGTGTTATAATTCGCTGGACTTAATCCTCTCAACCTGATAAACCACTACTAGTGACTAGTTTTACAGTTTCAATCTATAATGTTAATTTCTAATGCTTTCACTGTTACTTTGTTTCACTTTATAATGTAGTTATTTTAAAATAGAAAACTGATGCAATTAATTATTTACGTGTATTTCAACCAAACAATCCTGTATTACTTACGTGAACTTGAAGCACCGCTCCTCATGACTGGAACTGAAACGTGCTGTGAGAGAGACAGAGAAGAAAAAGTTAGTTTTTTCCCGTCCAAATTGTTTTTGAATGTTTTTTTTTTCTGTTTGTTTCACGACTTTTTATGCTAAACCTTTAAAGCAATAAATGTAAAAATTTTTGTTTCTTCTAAAAATACAAAAGAATTTACTTGTTTGAAGTATTAAAAGCTGCAATATGTAACTTTTACAAACCTATATCTTTTTATTTGTTAAAGTTCTCCACATGTCGTGACAGTATGCTGTAAAAATTGACCTCCTCCATCTCTGTCCTGAACCAGTATTGCCGTCTGCGAAAATGCAACTCTGCCAGGAAGAAACAACCAATCAGAGCCCGGAGGAGGGTCTTAGTGGTGTCAGTAATGTTCGTGTAGTGTTACTGACACCGTTATCGGTGCCCATGCTAACATTTAGCACTAAGACCCTCCCCCCGGCTCTGATTGGTTGTTTCTGATGGAGCAGGCTATTTGTCCAAATGAGTGAAGGACCATAGGGAGAAGGCAGTGGAAAGCGTTAGCAGAATCAATTTACATTCAGTCTTGAAAACATCGGATCGTTCCAAATGGTAAAATGTTCCCTGATTTCAAAACTTCATCACTTGTCGTGAAACCTGGTTGGGACTGATTGAGATCTTTCCAGGACACACAGAAAACGGGTCACAGAGGCCGAGAGGCAAGAAATAATCTTGAATTATGATTTAATGATGATTGAAATTTATGTAAGCTTGTTTTGAATGTACTATTAATTAAAGTTATGAGTTATGTGATTCTGATTAGAAAGTCGAAAAGCAGAGGTCATAAATGGATAAAAGTAATGACTGTAGATTAGATAAAAATTAGATAGAAGTGTCTTTTACTGTGTCGCAACAAGAGGCTGGGTGGAGGCAGAACTGTGAGCATGGAAGAAAAAGGGGTAGCACTTTATTTGAAGGGGGGTGAATAAGACTGTCATGACACTGTCATAAACATGACATAACACCTGTTATGAACATGAATAAGCCTTCATGAATATTTATGACTGTTGTCATAAAGCGTCATTCGGTAAATTATGACACTTTTAATACAAAGTTGACATTATTCAAAATGTCTTTGTTATAACAACTTGACATTAACCAAGAAATCGTTACTGATATAAATTTGTTACAAAAGTAATACTGATTGCACTTTAAAAATTAGGTAACTTTATGTTATTAAAGGTAAAGTTTAAACAGATTTCCTGGTTAATGTCAAGTTGTCATAACAAAGACATTTTGAATAATGTTAACTTTGTATTAAAAGTGTCATAATTTACCGAATGACGCTTTATGATGACAGTCATAAATATTCATGAAGGCTTATTCATGTTCATGACAGGTGTTTATGACAGTGTCATGTCAGTCTTATTCAACCCCCTTCAAATAAAGTGTTACCAAAAAAGGAAGTTCAAGAGTTTGAAAGGTCAGCAGTTGATCGAAAACGCCCAACACCCAGGAAAAAGGGGAAGTTGGGTGAAGAAAAGTACGAGTATGGAAACCGCTGAGGCGTTCACCACCAGAATATAGAGAGCACAAAAATACATGAGAAGGAAGAACTGGTGTTCTTTGTTCCGCAGCGTTTGAGTCAAGATCACACGAAGGTGCAGAATCAACTGATGGCTGCGTATTGATACCCCGGGATGGTGAAGACTGCGCGCTGCCCAAGAAGGGAACAAGATCCGTTTACCCACAACCCGGGATTCTGATTTGACAAATAGCCCCACACTCAATCCAAAAGATTTCAACTACGCTGCAGTGGACATGGGGGATAGACAAAGATCACTTATGGATAAAGAACTGAGTTCATGGAGGATATTCACCAGTTCAACTTTGGATCTATTCTAAAAAGGATTATGCCACAGCAAGACAGGACTCTGACCATGGAAATTAAAGGTTTCTGCTGCCAAGACCAACTCAGCATCTAGGGACGAGTGGAACTGCATCCCAAAGCCTCTCTTTAGATCAGTGACACAGTGTAGGGATTAGAAGGAGGAGTAATTTCTAAATTTCTTAAATATGTTAATCTCTTGATTTTTTTTATTTATTATTTATTTAAGAAGCTGCATGTCATTTTCCCCTGCTAAAGCTTGCTAATAAAACATTAAAGTCTAATTGATGCTGTGGACAGTTAAATTAATTAAGGTAACTAAAAACCAATTCTTCTGGTTAATGTAAAGTCAATGTTCATGATCCTAGTAAACTAGGGGGCTTCAGACGTTTCTTTGGTTATGATAAATAATGACCCTGGGACTCGTGCCGAGTTTCTAAAATGATCTACTGTAACAAGTGCACGTTATTAATAAAGAAAGAGCTACCGTTAACAGGAATGGTTTTTGAACAGACTTTTGCGGGCTACTTAAATGACTGTTTCATTAACTGTAAAGGGTCACAGCTTCTGGATCTGAAGGTAGTTAGAGTCTAGACGCATCTTTCTCGCGCCCAGCTTAAACAGAATGTCCTCTAAATTCTCATCTGGAGTAATACTCAGGAATTAGAGGCTTCTCGGACCCGTTAGGTGGAGAGCTGGACAGTAGTCAGTCTGCTGGAGTCTGAGGGGAGGTAATTTGGATGTGGCTGACTATTGGGTGATAACACACTGCAGAGAAGTTAAATGTATTCAGCTCGATAATATGATGTAGAGAGACAGAAAGAGAGAGATGCTGTACTTTTGAAGTCATTCCTTCAAAAGACAGAGAAGTCTGACTTATTATTACTTAGATACAGAAATTGCTGCATTGAGCCAACTAAAGAAACGTTAACTTCATCAATAATTTTGTTACTGACAGGTTATTAATCACATTTATTAATAATTACAAAAGGCAAACAATAATGTAAATTTTGGATCCCAACATTTGTACATTTTAAGTTAAATCAACTCAACGACAAAAACATTTTCTTTAAGAAAGTGCACCTCTGCCTGATAAAAGGACTCTAACACTATTTTAACTCTTTTTTTTTTTTACTGATTTGAACAAAATGTTGCTGTGATTTCCATGCATATCACACACTGACTTACACTGTTTTTAGCGTAGCTGCCTCCAAAGTAAATCATCAGCCTCAGAGCGTTCAGTATCAGAGTGTCGACGTCTGGATCCAGTTGAATTTCATGACGGTAGTTCTTCACTAGGAGGATGTGGTTCTTTAGGATCCTCAGACTGGATCTGAAGTCAGTCATCTGTTTAAATGAAGCTGTACATTCAGAATTACATATTTCTTTCCCTCTTGTTTTTAATAAATCTTTCTATGACTCACCTTTTTCTTTAAATGTTTGTTCCTGTAGATGTTTCTCAGATTTTTTTCTGTTTCACCACAGGCTTCATCAATGTGGGTGAGAATCAACAGCTGAGGGATTCCTGTGGATACAGAGAGTTTTTCTTGCGTGGGTTAGACATGAATATATTTTTAACAAGTACAGCAGAGGAGCAAATCATAAAAAGTGGGAAACATTCAAGACCATTTCATTTTTGTAACACATCTTTTTCCACCAACATTATGCGACAAATGAATGTTATTGACAAAGTGTTTACAGTATTTACTCATTGATGTTTGTTGTTACATTACTTTGATGAATTTAAGTTTGATTGTACAATTTGTTTCTTACCCAGCTCTTTGGCTGCTTCTCTGATTTCCCCAATTTTCTGTAAAACGGACAACTTCATTTCTGATGCATTAGCAGAATAAATGTAAACCAGAACATGAACTCTGTCATTGATGGACGGGGAAGAGATGTAGCCAGGATCACCATCAGAAAGAGAAGCTGAAGGATTGAACTGTGGAAAAACATAATGTATATTAAGTCAAATTGATACTAAATGCATATACCTCATATAAGGGAAGCTAAATTTGATGGATTTAGGACCTGAGCCTTTTAGGTGATTGCTGAGGATAAGTTTTAAGGTTTTTTTTTTTTTTTGCTTTAGTGGTCTTTATGCATTACTACCTGGACTGGAAGAAAAAAGAGGGAAGAGAGCAAAAGACAGATGCATTGAGGAATGTGGCCTCTGAAAATGATAAGCCTGCTCTACCACTGAGATATGTGGTGCCCCATTTTAAAAGTAAATGTATATATTTATACCTTATATCCATCCATCACATGTCCCTTCAAGGCCAGTTTGATGTCGTCTGTTCTGACTCCTCTTCCATCTCCGTCCTCCAGACCCATGACGTCATTGAACACAAAGGGATAAAAGTTCCCTCTGCCTTCTTTCTTGATTTTATAGGTTTGATACTGAGAGGATAAAAGGAGATAAAAGTTTATGTAAACACTAAGCAAATAGCTTCAAAAAATAGAAAATTGAAACTGTGAGAAGAGCTGCAAACTATGGAAGACCAAAACTTACGTAATTAAAAATAAAAGCAGAAATATATATTGTGCGTTCTTTTCCTTACCCATGTGTTTTCATTAAAAATATATAAATATTTTTCCTTGCAAACTATTTCACTGATAAACCTTCAATTTGTCTGACTAAATAAAATTATTATCTCAGTGCTAATCTAATTTTAGTGTCTCAGTTCCTAATAAGTCTGTAACCACTGAGTGTCAGAAAAGGTTGTGCATTCTGCCATGTTACTGATTATTCAGTAGAATTAGGGCACAAGAAAAACATTTTAACTCCACATTTTCTTACACAAATGCAGATTTTATCCTTTAAAACATAGGGTTACATTTTGACTTGAGCATGAATATGAAATATAAACAAATTTTACACTTTATAGTATAAAGTATCATCTAACTTTTCCTTCAGACATGTAGAAACCGAGCTGATACACCAAGCTGACACTTAAAAGTTTGAATGAGCTTTTAATGCTGAACAAAAAAATATATTCACAACCTTGGTGAAACTCTGATCAGAGGTTGTGGAGCTGGCCAGAGCTTTATGGGTCATCCTCCCTTGCAGGACGCTGTTGACAGAATTGATGAAGCTGGACTTTCCTGCACCGACTGGTCCACAGAGTAAAACTCTGACGGCTTTGACTTCTTTATTTTGAGGTTGAAAGTTCTTCACATACTGCAGAAGTTCATCTTTATTTCTGTTAATATGTGAAAATAAAAGTTACAAATATAAATTTTAAACTTATATTTGTAAGTTTAAAATTTACAGAATATTCTGCCAGAACAAACTTGTTGCTACTGAGCGCCTGTAGGGCTTCATTTACATTTTGTTAGGATCATGTAGGAGCAGAGGTGAAAGTAAGGGGGTACGGCAGGGTACTGCGTACCCCTAAAAGATTTAGCGGGGGTACGCAGTACCTGCAAGAGAGGGGAGCGGCTGTCAGCTGTAAAAAGTGCACCCATCAGGCGTGACTGATTAATTTTTCAAGAACAATCTAAAACATGACTTAATCAGTTAAGAAATAACTTTTTTCCCATTTCATATTGTTTCTGAACTGTTCGTGTTTTGCTAGAGCAGGGCTGCAACACGTCGATCACGGAAGGTTTTGAGTCGATCTCGGCATTAGATGACAAACAATAGTCTCCTTTGGACTATTCAAATTACAACTCTGAATCTCTGAAACTCTGATGTTACAACTCTAAATAAAATATCAGAGTTGTAATTGTCATCCTGAGACGAGAACATTTTGGTCACTTTTATACAAAATTCAAGAAACTGCATATTGTTCCTCTTTGGTGTTCCACATGCAGAGAGGTTTTCCAGTACAGCAGCCATCTATGCCTCAGCAGATCAACTGGAAAACTTCAATACCTCCTATGGAAATGAAGTTAATTAAAACACAGTTTGAGATCTGTGGAAATAAAAGAAGAAAAATGTCTACTCAATTTTAGGCATAGGAACACCTTACATGGGATTCTATTCTTTTAACCATAATTACAGATTCTGTAAAACATAAGTTGTGATTAGAATTGTTTTTGTCAATGAATAAAATGGGGGTTACTTTGTTGTTGTTTTTTTTGTTGTTTTGTGTATTTTTTAGTATTTTTTATGAAAAAATCTACACTGATCAACTCTTTCTGCAATTCTGCCAGTTGAGAGACACATACTGTGCAGCTGTTGTTCCTTTTACATTGTTTTATCTGTTTTCTTTGACAAAACCTGAAATTAACTTCATAATAACTTACTCAAATATGCCAAGCTAAACAAGTTAGAAAACATTAAGAAAACTTGATAGGATTATAAATTGGTTGTTTTACTGTCTGATGATGCAAAGAGCAACAAACACACTGGTGACATGCAGATGTACAGAAACAAATCTACTCACCCCCAGGGTATTTCTTTCCATGGAGTTGTTAAAACTGTAATAGAAGATAAAGAGCAACGTCTTAAAGAATTAGTCTTGCAAAAAGTAAGCAAAATTTGATTTAATTTGTATTTGATAAATTACAATGGATCCAATTCATTTGATACATTCCAGCAGTTCATTTGATAATTGATGAAGGAGCAAAAAACTTGTTTTGATGTAAATCCAGTTATACTTACGTGGAGGAGCTAAACACAGCAAAACAGATTAAGGTTAAGATTACTTAAGTCAAAACCATTACTGTTATAAGATTAGCTATGTTTTGTTTGAGAGTGAAAATAAACGGAAGAATTAGTAACTGAACTTATTTTGAGTATGTAATTGGACACAATCAGTTGAATTTTGTAATTAAAATTCAAATCTTGCTTCCGTTACTATACTTTCAGACTTCATTCTATTACTTGTCACAGTAGTTTAGAATTATATTCTATGATTATTTCTAATGGTTTAACTGAAGCTTAATTTCACTGAAGTACTTTAATTTAAAAAGTTACTTTAATAGGATCAATGATTAGTTGTAACAATAGACTTTATTTGAGAAATATTTATATTAGATGTAAAAACAATACAGTAATAATACTGTATGCTGCTTAGTTGGGTTATTTTTTTTATAATAAATTTTGATAAAATATTGTCACATGAACGTCACCATGTTGTTCATACTGCAATGCATTCTGGGTACTACTGCCGCAGAGCTCCTGTAGCATTTAAAGTGCTTCTAGCCCGGCGGTGGGGTTTAGGCGCTTAGTGGATGAAAACTGCTGGCAAGGCAGTTGTTTTTAGCTTGTTAAGGTAATAATCTCCTGATAGCGCCTTTGTCAGTTTTGCTCGTACAAATGACAAAGTCTTCTGGAGAGAAATATTGAGGGCACAAATGTATGTCCTTTGGAAGTTGGGCTCCGGCTCTTTGTTTTGTTTTTCTTTTATTTAGTTTTTTGGCTGTAATAGACTCGTCACTCGTATATTACAGAGAATAGTAATATACACCAATAATTTACTGGTGTAATTATTTAAAATTACACCAGTAAAATGCAATATGATAAGCTACTCAGGTAAATTTAGCCTTCCTGTGTTTCCTCTGTAAATTCCAGAATGAAATGGACCAAAACACATCATTACCTTGCCCTGAAGATAATTTAGTAATGCTTCCATTACTATACTTTTAGACAAGTACTCATCACATCAGTTTAGAATTATATTCTATAATATTAATTTATAATTTAACAATAGGTTAATTTCATTTAATTATGTTAGGTAATTTAAAACTGAAAGTAACTTTAAATCATAAAACTGCAACAACCATGCGTTACTTACCAGGTGAAGAAGAAGAACCCCCCATGACTGGGACAAAAATGTGCTATGAGAGAAAGTGTGAGAATGAAGACTTAGTTTTTTCTCTCCATATTGTTTTTTATTATTTTACTAATAATAATAAGTTTTAGCTTAGTTTTAGAAGCTACAAAATAAATGAATTCAGGATGGATGCAAATCCTTATGTCATTTCCACCCCTCAAGGCAGATACCAGATTGCTGAAGAGTTCAAAACACAAAAACAACCCAAAGAGAGGACAGAGAGGGCCTCAGAAGGAGGACTAGGACAAAAACAAGACTATAGTTTGTAATATCATGAAAGTGCAGAGAGTCTGCAGGCGGAGAACAGCAAGAGCAGGATCCTTGGAGGCCTTGAGGCCGGAGAAACCCCCAAAGAGGATCTGGAGGCTGGAGGAGTTTGACTCCTACAGTGGCATATGGCAAGGGAGACGTGCCAGGTGCCACTGCTGGTTCTGCAGCAGCCTTGAAGGTTATGTGAGAGGTGACGTTGGAGACAAGGAGGTTGCTGCTGAAAAACTGGTGTGAATAGTGCGTTTTAAAGTTCTGATAAGTGGAGCAAGCTGGGAATCATGAAGCTAGTGACAGAAATAACGAGGACAGGTGGAGGTGACAGACTGACCAATTGGAAAAGCTGTGAGGGGCTGATACCAATGAGGAGTGGTCTTGAACTGTGGAGGATTGTGGTAGAGGTGGATGATCCTGAAATGAGGTGAGTTGAGGTCGAGGTGGATTGAGTCTGTTAAACTCCATCTCTTCAAATATGTCCATCAATCCAAGAGATGACAGGAGTGAAAATTCTGGTTCTAAAACTGTCTTGAGGTGAGAAGCAAGACTCGCCCTTCCCCAAGGTGAGGTTATGGTGGAAATATTGACCAGTTTTAACCTGATAGTTCTTAGAAAGTCCTTGGCTGGTTTCTAGTATCATGTTGAAGGTTGGTGAAGTTGTAGGACCCAAACACAGAGAGACAGAGGCAGGAGCTGAATTTGATGATTTTATGAAAAAATGATGAAATGCAAAATATATCTAAGAACATCCAGCCAGGAGACACTGGGAGAATACGGGGAAGCAAAGGGAAATGACTGGAGGAACCAGCCAGGAGTGACTGATAGAGAGGAGCTTAAGTACTGGGAGGTTGATTGCTGAAACGAGAAGAACTGGGCTAATTGGCAAACTTATCGCAAATATGAGGGGGAGAGAGGAGAAATTCAGACTGAGAAGCAGACTTTTGTTCTCTCTCTGCGGTGAGAGAAAGAGAGGAAGAGAGAGAGACCGGAAGAGAGCGACAGAGCGAGCAAATGTGCACAGGGGACTAGAAAATAAATCAACAGGAAACAATAAGAGACACAAAAAACTATTAAACTACTGTAACTAAGAATAACTAGAAGAAATATATGTGACTAGAAATACTAGGACAGACTGAGCAATCAATACAAAACTAATCTAATCAAAATAAGAAATAACAGAATAGTGATGAACTAAAATAACTAAGAAAGATCTGGACCAAAGTAAAACAAAACATATCAGATCTAAATAAAAGAGCAACTGAGAAACACAGAAAACAAAATCCAACTAATCAACCAAAGGTATGACAGTTTGCTGAACTTTCCTAACACAAACCCAAAATTGTCTGAAATTGCCCAAACACATGAATTCATGGATTACTGCAGCTAATCCATGCTAATGATACTGCAGGTCTTTTATCTGCTGAACCCACCTGAAAAGTTGATGTGCTTCAGGGAAGAAGAGTTGATGCAATGGCAACAATAGCTCAGTTACAAAAGTATTTGAAGGATTTTATTTTCACTTTCAGATTTAACAGATCATGTGATTTATAGGAAGACCCACTGGATTATATGATACATTCAGTATATTGAGTAGAAATCAGTTTTTATTTGAATACTATGAATTTGAATGTTCATTTTAAGGCTTTGCTTGATCAAAGAAAAGACAATGAGGTACATTAAGTCATTGACCATCTAACTAAAACAGAGATGCTCTCACTGTTATCCTTCTTCACACACGTTTACACATACTTTACTTTCAGTTCTGGACTCATTTCCCCCCGCCAAAAAAGCAATGCATCCTTATCTTCTGCACCCAGTCTTCACCTCATGACGGGAAACAACCAATAAACTTAAACTTTTTCATATACCATGAAGTCTCACCTGACAACTTCCACTTCCACCATCTAAATGTCCATTGTTCTAAATCTAAACCATCCAATGTCTGGAAACACAGGTTAACAGCAACAAATCAGTAAATGTTCATTCATATCAATGTAATCAATAAATGCAAAATAATTCTTAGCAAAATAAACCAAATGTGTAAATGAATATATATAGTAAAGAGGTGTAACTAACCACTGTAACTAACAGAATGGTATACATAAGATAAAAAGGCAACAAGAAAGCATATGATAATATATTGATAATGATAAAACTTTTCCAAGAGTGTGTCAGTGTAGTCGTCTCCGAAGTCAATCATTAGTTTCAGAGCGCTCAGGATCAGAGCGTCGATGTCTGAATCCAGATAAGTTTCACTGCTGTAGTTCTTCACTGGGAGGATGCAGTTCATTGGGATCCCCAGACTGGAGCTGAAGTCAGCCATCTATATTTAAAAACATCAAAAATATTTTGAGCCAGTTTATTAGTTCATTTATTATTCTGTTTTGAATCAATCTTTCTAAGACTCACCTTTTTCTTTAAATATTTGCTCCTATAGACGTTTTTCAGATTTTTCTCTGTTTCCCCACAGGCTGCATCGATGTGGGTGAGAATCGCCAGCTGAGGGATTCCTGTGGATACAGAGTTTGCTATTTCTTGTATCTGAATATTGTATTAGCAATAAACTGATTTTAACAAGTATATAGAAGTAATTCTTCTAAGATGAGCTGTAGGATTTTTTTTTTAGAAATGAAAATTATGAAATCATGTATAAAAGACTAATCTGCAACATGGTTTTTCTACCACTTTATGCAACCCCTATCATTGTTGAAGTAAAATTTGTGTATTTTGCATTCTTGTGTTTGCAGTTACATTACTTTACTGAATGAAGGTTTAGTGCAGGGGTCACCTGAGTGAAGTTGGCC
>NW_015115693.1:66338-68237 GCF_001443285.1 Poecilia latipinna
ATCCAAATCGAAACAAAGTGTAAGATACAACAGAAAATTACCAAATAATAGAGACATACATTCATTACCTGAGGCAAGAGATAGGGACAGCAAAGACAGGGACAGCAAAGACATCTTAGGAGAAGTTGCAAGAGCAAATCTGATTTGTTACTTCTGTGTAGAAAGTTTTATCTTCTTTTCTTTAATTTATTCAAACAACGCGTATCTTTGCTCATTCAAACCAGGAGCTATCTCTGACCCTCTCTCAAGACAGGAACCCCTGCCGTGTTTACGGCTTTTCACAGATGAGTGTGAAAAGCTAGAACTTCTACTGTATTGTTTTCCCACACAGACAAAAGGCAATTCAAACAATCCTAGCAAACCATCTGTTGTAACTACAGGTAACATAAAGGTCAAAAAGCCAGAATACATTACTGATTTTAAAACCACAATTAGCCTATTTGAATCAAGACATGTTAAGTTTTAAAACTAGCTTATTTTAAATTTATTTTCTTAACACAATTAACATGATTTATTAAATGCTTAACTATTGAGTACATAGTGACTGTAATTTCCTTGACCTTAATTTCTTCATCAGCCTTGACTGGGATGAAGTGACTGAGAGTGGATCCAGGCTTGGAGGTGGAGATAAAAGTTCTTTATTTGATTACATTTATATGAATCCCAGCCAGCATGCCTAGGTGGGACCCATGTGGGGGAAAGGAGGGTTGATATATGGGTCCCATATGGGTTTGTCCGCGGGTTCCACGATGGCCCTACATGGGCAAACCCATGTGGGGCCATCGTGGAACCCGCGGACAAACCCATATGGGACCCATATAGTCTGCCCTCCTTTTCCCCACATGGGGCCCACCTAGGCATGCTGGCAGGGAATGAAGCAAAAAAGATAGAGAGGAAACTTTGTCCAACTGTAATGATTTACTTCTTGGGGTGATGCATAGAGCAGGGTCTGGTGGTGGGATTCCCATCTGATTGTTTTTGGATCTTCAAGCAGTTGAGTTGGATGTTAGCAAACTAGCTTCTCCACCTCACTTCACAACCTGAGGTCCTTTTGTCTTCAGGTTTTCTCTTGCACAAAAAAAAGGTGGACTTCTGGGAAGCATCCAATTTATGGACTGGAATTTAATAGACCGAGCTTGGAGTCTGACAGAGAAGGGAGGTCCCACTGGACAACACGGGGTGGTATTAGTTTTTCCCACACGAGATGAAGGAGCCTCAGCAGAGTGTGATCCGGAGGAATCAGGCTGAGCATGCTCGGAGTCCTGGAATGTGGGAATCTCGTGCTGAACCGAGGATTCGAACGCTGCTGATGGAGGTAAGACCAGATTTCTATCCAGGAGTGTAGAGGATGAAGCATCAGCCATGGAGCAGGGTCTTGTGATGGTTTGTCCATGTCAGGATCTGTGTTTCTGTTTTGGTTAGTCTTTTTCTTTGTTTCTTTTGGGTTTGAGTTTTATTTTTGTTTGGAGCACCGTCATTATTCTGGGCATCCACTAGATGGCGCCAGATGCAGAGCCCCTGAGAAGCTGCAGGGGCAACGCCGTGGACGCACCTGTAGCTCGTTTGGAGGGCGTGGATTGTGGATATAAGCAGCGGCCGAACGACTTCTCATCGCCTGAGTGTTAGCTTACCTATCGTTCCAGAGAAAGGCCCTCTGTTACCTACTCTTTGCTAATTTCTTGTTGTCCTCCTCGTCAGGTGATCCTGTTACCTCCTCGATATTCCCGTGAGTGCTGTCTGCTCCGAGCTCAGAGTGAGCCTGTGATCCGTGCTGTCTGTGAGTTACCTTCCTCGTGTGTCCTCCCTCGACGCTGCTGGTGTTACCGGTCGGCAGTGGTGGAGAAAGTACTCAAAAAATGTACTTAAGTAAAAGTACAAATACATAGTCAAAAATGTACT
>NW_015115694.1:0-6582 GCF_001443285.1 Poecilia latipinna
GCGCCATTGCTACCAACTCGTTTTTATCGGTTTTTAGTCCAGGGGTTTTAAATGAGTGTCCTTTCTGTGGTCTGTCTGAGAGTGTTTTTCATGTTTTTATTGATTGTAAGAGACTGATGACATTTTTTAGTTTATTGAGTGTTTTTAGCTGTTTTGGCGTTGTTTTTACCAGTTCTTTATTTATTTATGGACTGCGTTTTAACAAAGCCAACAAACCAAAAGGTCAGATTTTAAATTTTTTAATTGCTGAAGCCAAAATGGCGATTTATTTATCACGACGAGACAGACTCCAGGCTGGTCCTCATCTGGATGCCGTGGCTCTGTGGAAGTGCAACGTCAAAGCTAGGCTGAGGCTGGAGTTTTGCTTCCACAGAGCCACTGGGAATATGAGAGCTTTTATACAGCTTTGGGGTTTTAACGATGTACTGTGCACCATTTCTAATCAGGGAGAACTACATTTTAGCAAGCTGCTAATGTAAATATTTATTGTTTTTATTTGGTTTTCATTGACCTGATTATTATGCAAGTTTATTGTTAAATCATTGTAAATAAACGTTTTGTTAAAAATCAAAAAAAAAATCTTCTTCTTCTTCTTCTTCTTCACCTCACTCACGGCCTTTTCGGAGCCATGTTCAAACACAGATGCCTGTTTAATTATATCTGAAGCTCAAGTTTGGCTGACTACTATAAGGAGGGGGATGCCTGCTTTGTGTTGTCAGACAGGTTGTATTAAAGCGAGCAATACCCATCAAGACCAATTAAAAGGACGACATGAACATCTGGCTACTTGGCAGCAACGCATGAAGAAGTGGGAAAACTTTTGCACAACTCTGTGGCTGCTGCCCAGAAGATAACTGCTTCTTCTGGTAGGAGAAATCACAGCCCGTTGCTGTTAGTGTTGCAGCCTTAGCTCTCCTGTTCCACGTTACACGTGCAGACCCGTCAGTCATCGCCATGCAGAAAGAGACGAAGCTCTCAGTTTTCCTCTGCTGATAAAACCGTGTTTTTCAAACACGAGCCCAGAACCGGTCTGAGCGAGTCCAAGCCGAGTTCCCTTCTCTTGGTCTTGTTGTTTTGGACGAATGTGCGTCAGTCTTTCTTGACTCGTTTGATTAACTCGTTTGATTCAGCAAGAATTCGCATTATGAGTCTCGGATCCCCCTCGCCTTCTGCAGCGTTCACTTTATTTGGTTTCATTTGTAAGCTGAATCCCCCCCCGACTGCCTCCTGCCCAGATTGTTTTTAAAGAATGAACCTGCCCCGCGTTCTGCTGATCAATTCCACATCAGCAGCCTTCACCTGTAATTTCTCCTCTCTTATCAGCACAGATTAGCCTTCTCCCCACATTTATAATCCGTCTCTTCATCTTTTCTCTCTCACACAAACGCACATTTCTCATTACAGGCGACGTACACGCAGCCCATCAGCTTTACTTCAAATCTCTTCATTTAATTCCAGCTCCGTGAGCACGGCCTGCATACAGAAGCGGCTCATTCGGCGCCGCGCCGCCACAGGCAGGCACACATCGCCCGCTGCCAGGCCTAAATGAAGATATAAACACTCCTGGTCGCCGCGTACGTTCAAGGGTGCCACTTAATGCTACAGCGGGCTCTAATGTGGATGGACGCCGTGTGATTTAGAGAGACCACCAATAACAAACACATCCACCAAGGCTAACAGTGACTGACACACAGGGCTTTGACTTTAACATGCTACAGAGACAACAAGCAAATCATGTAGGCATACGTTTTTCCATAAAAACGTCGTTCTAAATTCAGCATTTACATATGGGACCCACACGGTTTAAAGGCAGAAGAAATGGGCCCCAGGAGGGATTACATAACATGTCCATGTTTCATTTCCTATATTTATTAGAAGGATTGTGTTGTAGTCATACTGACCATTTAAAGTGCTGCTACCTCAGGAGTCTGCAGCCTGGTTCTCTATGCACAACGTTTCTTAGTTTTGGCTCAGAATGATAAAGAACAAAGTAACGTTTTTAAATGTGGATCCATCTGTAAATTTATGTTTTAGCAATTTTCCTTTTTTCCACATCAGATTGACACTACCAGTGATGATTTATTTTATTATTTTATATATGCAGCTCTGGAAAAAAAAAAATGAAGAGCCCACTGCATTGAACCCGACTGAAAACCTCCTGGTTGTTCCACCAAATACTGATATCTGCACTCTTCCTGAGTTAAAACATTCATATTGTTGTTTCTAAATTAACATAAACTTGTTTTCTTTCATAGTTTGAGGTCGGGAAGCGCTGCATCTTTTTCGCTATTTTCAGCATTTCTCATTTTCTGCAAATAAATACTAAATTTTTGCTTGGAATTTCGGAGATTTGTTTGTATAGAATAAAAGAACAATGTTCATTTTACTTAAAAATACACCTATAAAAAGTTAAATCACAGAAACGGATTATTTTAAGTGGGCTCTTAATTTGTTTTTTCCTGAGCTGTAGATCCAGATACAACATCCCAGAAATAATACGCCCCCCACGTCTCTTTTAGGACGTAAAATCAAAAAGTCTTTTATATTACACAAAAACTTGAAATTGTCTTCTTTCAAAGGTCATGTAACATTAGTTGGATTGTAAAGGTCGCAGTCTCCCGTACTAGAACCACATTCGCCTTGTTGCACTCAAATCAGTTCAGTAAATTCATGAACTGACATGCAGATCAGCAGACAGCTTGGGGTGAAGAGACTTTTCCTCCTGTCAGCTGAAATCGAAGCAACATCCTCCCAACTGCAAGTTGACTTCTGTAACCACTGATCCATGACGACTGAGTAAAAAAGTGGCATCTTTATCGATTTCAGACCCATCTGTTTGGGATCCAGCCAGGACCTTCATGGTTTGGATTTAATTAAACCAAACCAGGTCACATTCAAAACGTTTCAAATCTTTTGCTACCTTTAACCAGGTTTCTGTGTTTAGGTCCTTCCAACTTCTCATCAACTCTGACCAGCTTCCCTGTTAGATGTTGCAAAACACTCGAGACTTCCATTTGATTCCATTCAGTGTGTTGGTCTCTCACATAAGATCTTCCTCAAATACTTTATGTTCAGGTCCTTACGCTTCTTAAAATAAAAATATAAAGACAAATTTCATTTTAATGTTTGCTAAGATGTGGAGGGACGACTTTAAAAGAACAACAAACACATTGACATTACCACTGTTTCAAAAATCTGTTTTTAGCCCTTTCATGCATAGTGGTCACTACAGTGGACAACTGTGTAAAAGTCGTTTACTTGTGTTATAAATGCACACAGACCACTGAAGTGGACACTAATGCATCATAAAAAACACCATCAACTACTGGCCATCAGCTGCAAATGCAAGAAATTATTTTTGTTAAATCCAATATGGCCGACAGGGAAAAAAAAGCGTGCCGACTGACCCGGTCCCTCCTTCTACTGTAGACGACTCTTGTAGGTAAAAGAAAATTGTGATATCAGATAACCACTAAAGAACAATGCTACTGATTTTTTTTATTTTTAAAACATCTTTGGAGAAAATTACAAGAGATCACCTAAAAAAATAAAATTAAAAAAATAAATTTTTACAAATTTTTTCCCTACCTTTTTTTATGCCTTAAGAAAATCCCCCCAAAAAAGGTGGAAAAAAATCCTGACACAATTCATGCATGAATTCTTTCCCTCCATTTATCCATGCTCTTAAAAATAAAATAAATACTAAAAATGGTCGAGATGAACTCCTAAATATGTGTTGATGATAAAATATCCCTTTTATTTCCCCCACCTACTGCCACGGCGTGTTTCAAAACATGCACCGACACATTTATCGTGACTTGGGGTATTTTTTTTTACTACCGCTTCCGGGCTCTCGACCTTCCTGCGCCCGTGCGCGCGCGCTGTCAGCCTCCTTTTGTTCCCGCCGTCCTGCCTCTCTCGGGGTCTGTCGCCATTGTCTCCATCTGCGGGGAGCGCCGATCATCGTTTTTGACAGACGAGCTTTAATTAGCCCACAGCAAACAATTAACACAACAGCAAAGAGACATTTCAATGCAAATCGCATCCTGTGCTGCAACAATATCACTGCATACATTTGCCTTTAATTAGGGGAAACCCTCCGTTTCTGTTGGGTCTGTGCGTTCATGTGCGTGCAAATAATTAAATATGCATCTCGTCTTAATAATACAATCTGTTGACTCGATGCCCGAAACTAAACCTGCAGGAAGTAAAGTCAAATTTTATATATGTCGACTGTGTTTCTCTGACTGCGTTGTTCAGCACTTTCAGGGTTAGGTGCATCATCTCCATCCAGCAAGCATGAGAGGATGTTGGCAAACTGTCGCTAGCTTCCAGGAATAGCGCATAATGACACCAGTTGCTCTGTATGCAAAAATACATCCCAACTAAAATAGCAATTACACTGTTAAGAGCAGGACAAAACATTCCAGGCGGCAGGAATTAAGTCGTATTAGTCCATCTGTCATTTATTGGCTGTCAGAGTCCAGGCGACGTCTCTTCTCTGATGGGCAAACTGGTTTGGGGAGCCTCTCCATATGGATCCCAAAGTCACTGATTGTAATGCCGGACGCAAGCATCAGCTGCATGATATGATGTCTGGGTGACAGTTTAAAGTGGCATTGATCCTTGAACGGCCTGGCTTGCAGTTAATTGACACACAGTGAGGAACCATTCTTGAGTAAATCTCTGCCACAGGGCATTTAGACGAGAATGATCAAAGATCCTGTGTGGACCAGAGAGAGAGAGAGCGGGGCTGGAGTGTGATTTTTCACTTTCACTCTGGCATCGAATGAAAAATGGTGTGTTTGACACAAAAAATAATTTGTCATCTTTGTACCGTGACTCTGTTTATTCATTTGCCACGAAGCAGATGGATCGACCTCCAGAAGAAATACAAGCCTTTCGTGTTTCTCGTCTTCCATGCGGAGAACAGATTTATCAGTCTTTTACGGTTTGGCCTCTCCTTTTAGATACCAACTAAGAGGTTGGGAACCCAAATCCTGACACCCTTACTTCACCCCAACCACATGTTGATGTGTCTAGGAAAGGCTTTGAACGCCAAGTTATGTAGGTGTAGGAATACAACAGACCTCAAGTGTTTGCAGGGATTAGAGACCACAGCGGCTAATTTGCTAATATCCACAAATACTGGAGACCCTCTGAAAATGTTAGCAACTGTCTAATTTAGTCATTCAGACACCAAATATACCTTAATATCCATGAATACGCATAGTGGAAACCATCTTTATACAACTGGGTTACAGCCAATCAGTGCTGAGAAAAGCAAATGTTGCTCTTTGATTGGATGGTCTGCCAATGCTAGCCAATAACACGTCAAGTGGCATTAGGTGTTTCAGCTTCCCAAGCTGCATTTTGCTGTTTAACATGGGTTATGTGTCTGATATGTAGTAAAATAAAGCAGAAATGTGAGGAAAGATGTCCACTGTTTAGAAGAGATGAGGGTCTGTGATGCTGTTGGCTGGTTTCTCTCCCCAAGGCCACGGCATCAATTAATTTCTAAAATATTAGGGCATTTGAGCAGGAATTGGGTAGACTCTGCCAAAAAATACTAAAAGTATATTTTCAATGTGTCTTTCAGCAGGATGCCGAACTGAAACATAAGGCTAAATTAACACAGAAAGGGTTCAAACTCAAGTTTCTTCCATGGTCATGATGAGACCAAAGACTATAGAAAACCTGTGAGATGAGATGATTAGTAACTTGAAGCAATCTAAAGGAGTTAACTTGAAGTGCAAGAGCACTTTGAGTGGCCTATGTGATATCGGTGTCTTCAATGTGGGCGTCAAGTGAAGAAAAACACTTCTACCGACCACAACGTGGCCTTGACTGCTGAAAGAAATGTGTAGAACTCGAGGAAAGTACTCAAGTATCCAAGCATCAGTATTTCTACACAAGCGGCTGATAGGGGTCAAGGAAAAAAAAAAGCTATATAAATACATTCGGGTGTAACGCATCCGCATCACCAGAGCCTGATTCGAACCAGTCTGGATTTTTGTCCAAACAAGATTAAACAGGGGAGTGTTGACATGCGTTTATGAATTATTTGAGGCCTGCACACATGCAAACACTCGTATAATGACTTAGTGTATAAATCTGCCATGGTGCCGGTGCATATGCAGATGTTTATTTGGGAAAGTTTGCCTCGGGGGGAGGAAACAAAACAGCTCAGACGTGTGTAATTATCGAAAATCTTGAATGTGATTCAGATAAATAAATATATCAGTGATGCTGCACAGAGAAAAGCCATTTTTCATGTGAGGATTTTATGATATTCCCTTTTGAACCAAGCCTGCATTGTCTCCATCTGGATCCCCGAGTCCCCAAATGGATTTTGCATTGTCAAAATTACCACTATGATTTTAGCCCATATTGACTCCGTCCCTGTAAGAGCTAAAATTACCCTCCTCTCTCCCTTTTCTGTCTCTCCTCCTTTTCAGTCTGTGTTTTTCATGGCATCTCCATTTTGGCCCTGTTCTCCTATTTTACCCCCCCCCCCCCCCCCCCCCCCCCCCCCCCCCCCCCCCCTCCTCCCCCTCCCCCTTTCTCTCTCTTCTCTTTTTT
>NW_015115694.1:9623-20963 GCF_001443285.1 Poecilia latipinna
CTCCCTTTTTGCCCCTGTCTTCTCTTTTCCCCCCCCCCCCCCCACCCCCACCTCCCTCTCCTCCTGCTCTTCTTCTCTTCCTCCATTCTCTGGAGTAATTGCATTGATAGTGAACAGTGCTGCTAATTAATTATGCAGCAGCCGAAAATTGAGGTGAGAGCGAGGGATGAGAGGAGAGATGAGCCTTGTGCCAAATGGTCTGTAGTGGAGAGAGGGAAGGCAGGGAAACGGTGCGTGTTTGAGGGAAGGGGGACAGATGGTGAGATGAACCAAAGGAAACATGCAAAAAAAAAGAAAAACTTAAAGAAAGATGAGAGGTTGAAGAGCATCACAGGTGAGACATTGTCCTCCTAACAAAGAAATCTGGTCTAAACTAGAGAAGATCAACACCGCTGAGGTTAATGTTCTTCTGCAGAAAGAGAGTCCTTCGCCTGAAATACTCTAATCTGCCAAAAATATTGGCTCACCTCTTCAGATCAGTGAATTAAGGTGTTTCAATCACTTCCAAAGGCCACAGGTGTGTAAAAGGACCTTTACATGCAGACTGCTTCAACGAACACCCGTGAACAATACTCTGATGTTCAGGGCTTTTCTGCGATGCCACCGTCGCAATAAGTCCATCGGAAGGCCATGGTGGCCACCAGCTTTC
Organism: Poecilia latipinna; assembly: GCF_001443285.1. Lineage (NCBI taxonomy): Eukaryota > Metazoa > Chordata > Actinopteri > Cyprinodontiformes > Poeciliidae > Poecilia > Poecilia latipinna. Next base: position 10,273 of record NW_015115694.1, read on the forward strand.
TGCAGAGTCGATAGGCAAAGACCTCTAGACTCCATGTTGTCTTCAGATTATCCCAGGAGCAGGAAGGTCCATGTAGTGATGAAGAGCACTCTGTTTCTCTTCAGTGCCAAATCGTGCCTCATTGTCTGGGCTTGGCAGTCTCCAGGAGAACAATACTTGTCTGACTGCGTGAGTTGAATGTAAAAGACGGTTGAGTGTGCAGAACTCGACTCCTCTGCACAGAGTCGTGATCTCAGCCTTGACGGGACAGATTGAAGCTGACCCAGAGTGGAGACTCATCAGCGTCTGACCTCACAAATTCGCTTTTGGAGGAGCGATCGTGAAACCCCGGGAAGCTAATGTGTCTGTTCCTACTTCCTTTTTGTACCCATAAACAAACATCTGGCCTTAAATAGATTTCCAATGAGGCCAAGTGGCGTGTCAAAATTGACCTTAATGGATTTTCAAAATGTCCCACTTCTGGTTCACTTTGATGGAAGGTTGATAAGAAACGCCCTCTGACAAGGGGCTGAATTTTGCACCTGCAAAAGTTGAATATGAAACGCCCAAAATGGCATAAGTACTAAATTGTGAAAGGACGTATTCACCGTTACCCACTTTTGATGCATTTTTTAAATAGAGTCCAGCCCAAATTTGTCGCTGGTGCTCAATGTGTGCACCAACAGAGTGATATTTCAGAACGTAGCACCAAACTGATGGTGGAAAAACTTCATGAAGAGTCGGATCAAGAAGAAGAAAAAGGAAATCAACACTGTTACCTGTTAAAAAGAAATCTGATTGTTTCCCAGTCTGGATATTTTTTTTCTATTTGGAACAACGTGACAGAAACTGCATTGATATTGTAGTGAGAATGAACTTTAATTTACCTTTTTAGGTATTTCCTTTTCCACTTTTGAGGAAACCGTGTGTAAACCAGCTCATTATTGCCATCTAGGAGTCTGCAGTGAAAATACAAACTGTACAAAAATATGTGCTCTGTCCAGAACTGAGAAAGGCCTGAAGGGAAGATCCAGGAATAGGAGGAACAAAGATTCCTCTCACTGCGTGATCCGACCTTGTGACAAGGCATCAGAGACGTCCAGTCCTGTTAGGAAAAGTCGGCTGCTCAAACTGAAAACTGCAGGGTTGCCAATAACTGTGGAGAGTTTTATTCAGTTCACCCCGCCGGTTGTGAAATGACTTTTGAAACCTAAAACCTAACCCCAATAAGTCTTTAATACAGCCGTTGATTATTATGCATGTTTTCTACATATATTGCAAAGAAAAAAAAACAAAAAACATTTTGTTTCTGAAATTCTGAGACAAGATGCTCGTTACGGATGAATGATTGCCGTTTGTAGGTTTGGATATCGTCTCATTTTTTTATTTGATGTTTTGATCTTGTTAGCTTTTGTTGGTTTTAGTCCTGCGTTCGACCCAAATGACCTTTCCTTCCCTTTATTTACGTCGGTACCTTTTCCCAGCTCCTTCCACTGGGCTTTACATTTTGCTGCCATCTAGCAGGATATTAAAAGTTTGAGTTGCTCTTCACCTGCTGCCTCCAGCCTGTCAGCTCCACGTCCTCCTCCTCCTCCTTCACCACGTTTCCTGACAGGTCACCCTCACAGCGTGTCAAAGCTGCAGCTCTACTCCTATGCAGCGTTGCCTGACAGCCACCGATCACATAAGTTAAAGACAACGTCTCTACTGTGATTTCTGGCTATTTTTTACATGCATGAACGTTTTGTCACAAAGCCCCACAGCCTTCAGATGCACACTGAGCGGAGCGTGCAGCTTCCTTCAGCTGCTGACACTGCAAAAAAAAAAAAAAAAAGGAGCGACATGGGCGATTCTGCAGCAGAGAAGAGACGTTTAAGGTAGAGATCGGGATTTTTTTTTTTTTTTTTTTGCACTGAAAGATAATCAAAACCTCAACATAATTATTGTTTAGAATCTTGGAGAATTTAAATAATCATAGATTCATAAAATAGATTCAGGAAATGACCTAAAGTGAGAAAAAGTTTGTCTGATAATATCTTTAAAAACTTGTTTACCTTAGTGAGAGCGATGGATGGCACTATGCTAGCTTACAGACCATGAGTCAGTTTTTGTTTTCAAATATAGCAATATTTGATTAAAAAAAAAAATAGTATACCTGCAGCTTAATGTGGCAGCAGAAACAGTTCTGAAGCTGGAATGTAAAAACAGTTGAAAAGTTTTCAACTGTGATTGAATTAATTTTGCAAAACGGGCTCATTTTGGTGGATGTTAATTATTCAGTTCTGATTTATTTATTACTGTCTTGCATTTTAGAGTAACGATGCCAGAGGAAATATCTCTGTCCAAGAATTACAAAGCCAGTTTTGTCAAAAAACAAAAAACATAATCAGTGTCTGTGTTGATTCAGTGTCACCTAGTTTGACTCTCAGCTACAAGAAATATTTCAGTCTGTCCTATCGGATACGTTTCTCTCCCTTTATTCTCTGGTATTAGAACTTACATACATTAATTCTTAACATTATTAATATCACATTACACCTTTTTTTCCCCATCCACCTTATATTCTTTTCTTGCATTTTAACACTTTACACCTCACATCAGACTTTTCCTCTCTCCTTTAAATCCCCAAAGCGCTCCTTCTCCTCCTCCTCCTCCTCCTCCCTTCCCTCCCGCTGTTTCCTCCGTCTCTGCCGCCCTCTCCAGCTGAAGTGCTGGCTCGACTAATTAAAAGCCTTAATCAGGATTCATAATTAGGCCTAATCAGTTCCTTTTACATCATTCCCTTGCATTGCGCCTTCGCTGGTGGTGAGGGGCCGAGAAGCTTATGAAATAATTTAGGCAACTTAATGTGTCCAAATGTGGAGCTGGGATTATAGCTTTAGTGGGAAAAAAGGATGAAAAAAGAAGAAAAGGGAAAGGCCGTGATTGGGAGCAGGCGGCTGATTGCTTCCCCTTCCGACCAGCCTCCCTCTTTGATACTCCAAATTTATCCACTTGCACTTTCCCTTTGCTTCTTTTCTCAACATATTTGTGTGCAGCGTCTTCATGGCGGACTAAAGCTGACTACCTTGAGGGATTAAAAAAGGCCGCAACACACTCCTACTGTCTTTACTGACCTTCCATCCACCAGCTAATTGTTTGTTAGAATAGGAGCTCAATGCAGCATTATCCACCAAAAACCCTCAGCTGAGCCTCGTCTGTCTGTCGGCTTCTTTTTTTTTTTTTAATTTCACTAGTCTGTACGGCTCTAACTCCCTCCTTCCGGTTTTCTTTTGCTCTTTTTGTCACAGTTTAAATGTTCCACATCACCAAGCAAGCGTCAGTATCAGACGAAGATGGGCTTCGTAAATACAAAATGGAGTTTTTAAATTATGGTTTTTATTTGTGAAGGAAGAAAAGCTGTCCGAACCAACCTCGAAAAAACTCAATGAGCCGCCTTGTTCAGCCATAAAAGACCAATGACTGACCTTGTTTTTCAGAAGCTGTCAGGTTCTCTACTGAGTCAAACCTGCAGAGTAAAAACAATAGAACCGGACTGCATGAATTAGACTAAAATATCTCCAAAAGCAACACATCATGAAGAACTACAAGAACTCAGGAGAGAAAACCATCTGTTTGGAAAAGATTGACTTCTAAGGCTTTTAAACTCCAACGAGACCCACTGATGTAGGAAACGGTGAACCTTCCCGTGAGTGGTTAGCTTACCAAAGTCATCCCAAAATTATAGACGATTCATCCAGGAGGTCAGAGGAACGGATAAAGAACTACAGGCCTCGTCTGCATCGTCCAGCTCAGTAAATATGATTCAAAAAGAAAAAAGACTGAAACCTTGGCTGGCCGAAAACGACTCACTGACTCGTATCACATTTGACAAAAAAACAAAAAAAAAAAAAACATTCTGGTGACACCAAGACTTTGGAAGATAATCAGTGAACTGGTGGACCAAACTTTTAGGCAATGTTAAAAATTAATCTGTTTTTTTTTGTGTTTTTTTTTTACCTCCTGGATAAGTTGTTAATATCTTGGAGTAATTTTGGTATCAGCCACTCCTGTTGAGGTTCACCGCCATGTTGTCTCTAAATGGAAACAATGGCTCTCACTCTGGTTCAATGGAGTCACGAAGCTTTAGAAGTGACTTTGCATCCTTCCAGGAGTGACTTGATGTCTTAACTTTGTCAAAGCCTAAAAAAGACATATTTTCACATTTACTTCATGATTTAATGAAGGGGGAAGAATTTTTTCACATAAGGGCAAGTCACTTTGGACAGATGTTTTTCCTGTAATAAATATTTCTCTATTTATCCAGATCGCTTTACTCTAGATGGCCTAAAACAACTAACAAAAATACAAAAAAAACCCAGAAGAAACACGAAGGGAACCGATCCTTTTTCACAGCAGACCCAAACAGAAAAATCGTGGCCTCGTGCTTCTGCGTCAACCTCCAACTGTCTGATTGTGAAAATTGTCAAAGAAAAAATTATATATATTATTAATAAATAGAAAATATAGAAAAAAGCAGCGTGCAAACAGATTTAAGTACAGTTTTCATTCTGCCCTCTTTGTCTGTGCTGTCAGACGCAGACCGTTTAAAATATACACACCAGGTGCCTAAGTACGTTCTCATGCTGCTATATGCATTTCCAATCTTAATTATAATGCAAGGACTTCCCAGCAAGTCATACAGAAACCTGTCAAACTTTGACTGGTATTGTTCTGTGTGAGACTTTCTGTAGTCTTTGTCTGTGCCGGTATTCTTAGCCGCAAAGAGCAGTTTCATAAAAAAAATATCCCTCTTAATGTTTGCACCTACGGTTGACATTGAACAAAGCTGGCTCCTATACGTCTGTCTAGAAACTACATGCACAGTTTTATTAAAAAGAAAAAAAAGATTCCCATCATAAGTTTTTTTTTTGTCAATATCAGAATAGGTGCTGAATCGTCAGAATGAAACATTTTCTAAGCCAAACTGAAGTTTTTTTCTCTTATTTTCCTGCCTCTGGTGACACTTTCCCCATATGTTTTCCGAAATTACAATATCATGTTAACAAAAACCCTCCACAGGATTAAATTCTCGCGCGGCGCCTACCTCCTCCGCTCCGGTTTTAGTTGCTTTCGGAACAGTTGGAATCTGGAGGAGGAAAAAAAGCAGCTTGAAACACACTGGTTGCTATTCTAACCCTCTTTGTCTGTGCTGTCAGAAGGCGACCATTTTAAAACACACGCCGGGTGCCCAACCACACGCTCATGCTGAGGTACACACATGTAATCACAATTATAATGACAGTGATTTTCCTGCAAGCCATACAGAAATCTGTCAGAATTATGACTCGCATTGTTCTGTCGGAGCTATTAGGCCCATAATGGAGTGGTTACCTTAACAACCGTAAAATCAAGCAAAGTAGGACGAGAGGATGGCGGCTCCAGGGGTTGAAGAAAATTCAGCTTACAGTAAAGTACAAAAAAAATAGAAACAGTGCAATGCATGGCCTTATATACAAAATAATCTGGGAGGACATTCACTTAATTTCTTCCTGGAGCCCCTGAAATAAGAAACTATTTATCAGTTTTCTACTTGTAGCTTTTACTGGCACTTCATTGCTAGGTCAATGTAAAGACATATCAGACAAACAAACATTTGCACACACCTGAGGTAATGCATTGATTTTGACTGTGGGTGGAAAAAATAGTACCCTAAGAAAACCCACCCACACTTGAGTACTGTTTAACAAACAGCATCTGATTTTTTTAAGCAAAATTCAACAAAGTTTTCATAGATAAACAATTAGATTAAGTAACCATAAGCACAGGAAGAAGTTTTTGTTTACAGCTAACCAAAAGCGACTTTCATGAATAAAGTTTGTGCTCTTATTAGCTGCTAGTTTCAGGAAAAAAAAAAAATAACTTGTTTGCGTTTAGTTTCCATGTATGCAAGCTAGCATTAGCATTCCCGGGTTTAGACTGTGGAATAAAACATGGATGCTAAGGCACCATGTAACCACACAAAGACAGCATTTTTATATAGGAAACATATCCTTCAAAAACTCAACCGAGATTTTCAGGTAAATGACAAGAAGAAGTGAGGCTGAACAGTTTGAGCAGGAAGCGGCGTTTGGTGGCTAACTGTATTAGCCACCTCACCGAAATGTTGTTCTGGCAGCTGCAAAGAACAATGTAGCTTATGTGTTTATAAGCATCTGTTTTTATAAGCATCTAGAGCAGCTGTAGAAAGTGACAAAAAGTTTTAAAAAGCAACAAAAACACAAAGCAAAAACTGACCTCCACTTGTTATATACCAACATTAGCATAGCAACATAGCTAGCTGCGACAGAAGCACAAACAACTTGAGCTACTCAAAAATAAAGGGTAACTTACTTTTTTTTCCTTTCATTTTTCCTTTCATTAGATAATTATTGTATAGTTTTGTTTTTTTTCAAAATTCATTGTTCCTGAGAAAAATATTTCAACATTTAAGAGCCACCACAATAAAAGTCCCATGGTCCCAGTATCAATGGCAGGTGAATCAATACCATCCTGTTCATGACATTTGTAGGAAAAATATCATTTTCTAGAATATTTCTATATTATTTACTATAATCTTCAACAGCATCACATTCTACTAATTTGTCCAGACGTCTTAGTGCTAAAAGTAACAGCAATTCTGCCTTTAAAAAACCTAATAAAACACTGTGGAATAGCTCCTTTCTGATTCATTTTCATAATCTGCGTCTATCTTCAGCTAACCCCTTTTCAGCGGCTCACCTTGCAGCTAAATTGTTGCCAAATGTGTTGCCTAAAAGGCATGATTCTTAAATTTAACCACACATTAAAAGAAAACACAAAAAATACCAGCCAATTTTAGTATTTAGCCGTTTTGAGCTCTCACCTCGTATCACTTTGTTCCGCCTCTTCTTCAACCTGCTTTAAAACTGCTTTCATAAATTGACAATTACTCATATTTCATGTAAGCGGTTCAGAATGACATTTGCTGTCAGCATCTATTATTTCTGCAGCTGTTGCGCCAGAACGAATCTCTGACTTTTGCCAGAGGCTTTGACCGCATGCCAGGAAGCAACACCCTGAGAAACAGAAAGACGTTGCTGTTTGTACAACTGTCAGCGCTGTCTGCAGAATGTACACGTCCCAGGTTAGCAGATGGGTGAAGCACTCATCTCAAATGAGTAATAGTTGACAGTACAGAGGCCAAGAAAAGGTTCCTGTATTACACTTTACATTTAAAAAGCACAAGATCTTATGAAGTTTTTTGTTTTGTTTTGTTTTGTAAAAGTTGTAGTTCCACTGGCAGGGAAAATGTATTGCTTTAGTGAAATAATCTGCAAGGGAACTAGTACTGTTTTTAATCAATATTAAAGAAGCATTGACTTCAAACAAGCTCCTGTATGTTGCTGAAAAGCTACTTGTAAGTTAGATTTGTCTTATTTCAAATGTAATAGGATATTTGCACCAGAAACTAGACAAAAATGCTCGGTAAGATTTAGTGTTTTTTTAGCAGTGCAGCATTTGTTCTGTTTCCTCTGCGCTCCGATCAGAGTATGTCTCGTTATGGGGACGTGCTTAATGCAATTTTACCTTGAAACTTTCTCACAGCCTCTATAAGAGGAGTCAATTAACGGATCGAGTGGGCAAGAACAAAATATAACATTTTTGTTTAATCATCCCTCCTTGTTTTGGCTCTTGTAGATTACACTTTAACATCCTTGAATAACAGAGAACCAAATGTCTCCTTTCACTCTTCGAAAATACTCTTCAGCGTTAAATTTCACCTCCTCTTTTCTGGACTTTATTCAACTTTTAAATAGCAGCATTAATCCATATACTAATCCTTCAGTCACTTCTGTATAAAAGAGATTAAATCTTCTTAAATGGCACTTATACTAAATTAAATTAGCCTAATAGCTAATTCATTGATCCTTCCAAAATTAATTTTAAATGCTAGACATGAACCTCTGGTGAATATATTATTTTCCCTACAAGTTTTTAAAAATAATAGAGGCAATTGGAGCCTGTGGTTTAGACCTGGATAAGTAATGTCCAATCAGGGACACTTAAAGGGACACCAGAGGCAATCAGGGAAAATATAATTTGTGGAAATGACACCGATAATAGCATCTGGAAAATATTCAGCATATTTGGACATGTAGATATTCAGTCTAAATTTTAGCAACACTTAGAATTTATATAATTAAACAAAAAAATGACAGTACCAGGCCAGGTGCACCTTCTACGAAGAGAATAAAAGTGTAGCTAATGGCAGCAATAAATGAAATTTTCTCAGTCAGAAAATGCATTAAGGTTAAGTTTTGGTGTTTGCCACTGCTTATGACACATAATAAGAACATATCTGTGTAAAGAACAGGATATCTACTGTCATCCGTAATTGTTTAACAAGCATGTATGTTGGGATTCTTAGAGTTGAACTTGACAGCGTTTGAGATGGCGACAGAAAAGGAGTGTTAGACCTGATCTTATCTGCCTGATTCGCAGAGCTGTGGGAACATGTTCCACCTGGGGGTTGCTGTAGGCCTGAATGTAGGGGAGAAAAGTTGAGCCGAGCACACATGAGAAAAATACTGAGATGAGGTTGGAAAATTCACCTTACCAGTTAGTTTGTCTTTTATGCTCATGTAAACTTCTAGCTGACAACGTCAGCTGGAAAGTTGATGATAATAGAAGAAGAAGTTGCCAGGGTAGGGTATTTAAAATCATGTCATGAGTTTAGAAACACCAACGGTTCATTGTTTTATGAGCAGTTGGTGTTGGAGCTGGAGTGCTGCCCCCCTGTGGAGGTAGAACAATTTGCGGTTCTGGTTTTCGTAAATCTTGGACGTGCCAGTACTAGTTTTGTCTCGTTCACGTTATCAGGAGACATAAACACAGAATTCAAAACATTTTTCTGCTCTTGCTTTCATGTTTAACTATTAATAAATGTAAATTATGTCTTTCACAGATTTAGTAAAAATTTGTTCGTTCTGAAACGTTAAAGTGTGAAAAGAAAACCTGCAAAAAGAGAAGAGATCTGCGAGGGCGTAAATGCATTTTGATGCCACTGCATGGAAGTTTAGATGCAGAAATGCCTCCTTAAAAAACAAGGAACAACTTATTCTCCAGGTTCTGTAGGATTCCTCAGAAATGTCCCAGAGGGGAAGGCGTCCCCCCGTTAAAGTCCAGTAAATCATTTATTACTGGTCGTAATGAACTAAATGTACAGACTGGCATCAGAACAACCTGTCATTAAACAGCTCCAAAATTCAAATTTCCTTTTAATAAATGCATGAAGCTGCACCTGTGGCCACTTTTGAATTACAGTGAAGTCATATTTACAAGCCTCTCTCCGTCTGAGTCCTCTGAATTCACACTGGGTTCGGCTGGAACTAATGTAATTTTGATGAATGCCAGCTGAATTAATATATTCTTGGTAGGGATTTTTATTTTATTTTTCCTCCCCTCCTTCAAATGCGCGCGCTTTGACTAAATGCCATAAAATGTCATTTCTTTATTACAATATTACATCATCAAAAATGTTTGTAGTGCTTTTGAGAAAGTACAGGGCCAAAGTGGGGCTATCAGCGAAAGGTCAGAAGCGTACGAAAGCTGGCTGCAGTGCTAATGATTGGTCCAAAAGGTGGATGCGAATGTGCTGTGGATGCAGAAGAGTCCACACGACGACTTTTCTGGAGTCTAAAAGCTTTTGTTGATCCAGAGGAGCGTTATTAGTAGATTTCATAAGCAATATGGTGTCTGAGCAGTCATTTTGAGCAGGTATTAAATGACCTTTGACCCGGAGGAACATTAGCAGCGAAATAAAACCCCAACTTGACCCTTGACATTTACAGCAGCTTATACCTCCCAGCTGAAAGAGGCAGCTTCGGCATTTGACTCTCTGCTCTGGCGACGGCAGCAGAGTTTTTTCTACTCCCTTTTCCCACCACATACCAAACCTGACTCTGCAAATCCAGCGTGAAGGGGGATGTGTGCGGGCAAACAACAAGCGCTCGTTCGCGTTATGCTGATGAATTACGTTTGAAATTCTTCACTGATCTGTGTAAAGTGTTGCAGAAAATTCTCCGTCTTTCAGTTGCATCTTGATTTTTCTAAACTGATGCCGTTGATCCTTCACTTAATGCAGAATTACTAAACCTGTGATTCTGCATTTGCTGTTGCATCTTCCATGTGAAGCGGTGCTGAGTTTGAAAGCAACTTATTTATTTCTACCTCTAAGATTCAGTGTCTTGCAGTTTTCATCAGTAGCTCTAAAGGCTTATTTGTCTTTCAAAGGTTTTTGTTGTACTTCGGCTGCTTTTTACTCATTTCTTATCACGGCTTTTCACAGGAACCTCTTTTATAAAGACGGAAAAATGCACTAAGGACCTGAAAGATGCATCATTCTTAAACTGATCGTCAATATTTTCCCTTTTTTTTTTTTTTTTTTTGGCGTTCTAGCCACAAACTGTGATGTACGTGCAAGAAGAGAGCCACTGTTGGAAGATTCTCGGTAGCCAACAACTAAAACTTCAACACCAATACTGAACTTTATTCAACTTACAGAACAGGCAAGTACGTCATCACTTTAGTATTTATCTGGAAACGTTCGTATAGAGGAAGTTAAGCGCACTAAATGTTTTCAAAGTTAGAAACGTTAAGATGTTCAATGAAACATAGTGGCTCTTGAGCACATCATGATTTGTCACAAGTTT
>NW_015115694.1:25628-26963 GCF_001443285.1 Poecilia latipinna
ACGCTGGACAATAACAGAGTGTAACAGGAAGAAGCCTGCCCCAATATTCAAAACACCTGGCACCTAATCACCTCATGATGGGTGGAGAGTATAAAGAGAGTTGCCTTATGCTGGCATTTGGTCACATGCTGTTGGGAAGGTCGCTTGTGTGGTGTGCAGGTCTAAAATGCTAACATCAGTGAGTAATGTTGCTCCTTCTGCATAAGACCTACAATTTCAGTGTTTGACTTGAATTGTTTAAATCTAGAAACCACTGGAAGTCTCCTGCTTGGTACTGGGGTGTGGCTGCAATTCACCCTCCCAGTGCAGTTTAACGTAAAACAGGTATGTATTGTTTTATTGCACCCATACAGCTCAATAACACCAAAAATAATTATTCATATATAGAACATATTGGAAAGCTGATCCTCCTGCTATGGGCTGGAAAGGATCCTCTGGTTTGAGGTGAAGTCATCCAGCTCTAGTAGGTGACGATGGTTTCCTCTGGCTTCCATCTTCTGTAAATCACCTACTAACCTTTTCATCTAATTCCAGCCCTGACACTGCTGCAGCTCACTGGAGACCCTGCTGTTTTGTTTCACTGTTTTGTTTCATTGTTTGATTTTGTAACTATTTTGTTTAATTTGTTTTGTTTAGTTGCTTAGTTTTGGGTTTTATTTGGTTTAAATTTACTTTGGAACATTCTATTGTTTTGTGTGGCCTCCAGCCTTGCTGCAGGTAGCAGCCATGAATTCTTTTAGACTATTCTATTAAAGCATTGATGATTTTTAATTGGTTATGTTGGAGGTAACCTAATTTTAGTCTGTGGCCAAGTTTAAATTGTATTTGTTTTTTTTTGTATTTGCTTGTTTAACCCCACCCTTTTGTCTCCAGGCTGAGAGCTGAAGGTAGTGGGAGGGGCCTCCTGGGAGACTGGAACTGTGTCACGCGAGTGGCCGGTGTTGGGATTTCTTCCCGATTGAATGCCTGTTCACAAGTGTTTGGGGTGATTTATTTTGGATTATTTACATTTATTTTAGGAACCAGTTCCCATTTGGACCACCCTCCCCCTGCTGGTAGGCCTCAGTACTGTACACTCCCTTCCTATTGTGTTCCTTATGTTGTCTCTTTTACATGAAACGATAAAATGTAATTCATTTTTTTGGAAAAGTCTTGTTCTCCTTGGTCACGAACCTCGAGCCTACTGGCAGTCTAATTCCTTGGGTGCAATTCCCAAGGTGGCGTTGACAACTTCTGGTTACCCTGCTGTGAGGAGCAGAGTAGCAGATCCATACCCTAGTGTCGCCACAAAAGGAACGAGATGGTAAGACCAGCAAAAAGGCTTTGGAGAGAAAT